>NC_048586.1:44909611-45209611 GCF_013265735.2 Oncorhynchus mykiss
CTACTGCTAGTGATCCTACTACTACTAGTAATAGTACTGCTACTACTATGGCTATTACTACTACTGCTACTACTACTACTACGACTACTGCTGCTACTGATACTGCTACTGCTACTACTATGGCTGCTATTACTGCTACTACTATGGCTACTACTACTACTACTGCTGCTACTCCTACTACTACTGCTGCTACTACTACTACTACTGCTACTACTATGGCTACTACTACTGCTACTAATATGGCTACTACTACTACTACTGCTGCTACTACTACTACTACTGCTACTACTATGGCTACTACTACTACTACTGCTACTGCTACGGCTACTACTACTACTACTACTGCTACTACTACTGATACTACTACTACCACCACTACTCCTACTACTACTACTACTACTACGGCTACTACTACTGTTACTACTACTACCGCTACTACTACTACTACTACTACTACTACTACTACTGTTACTACTACTACCGCTACTACTACTACTGCTACTACTACTACTACTACCGCTGGGGCGGCAGGGTAGCCTAGTGGTTAGTTGCAAGTTCAAACCCCCGAGGAAGTTCAAACCCCCGAGCTGACAAGGTACAAATCTGACTTTCTGCCCCTTGAACAAGGCAGTTAACCCACTGTTCCTAGGCCATCATTGAAAATAAGAATTTGTTCTTAACTGACTTGCCTAGTTAAATAAAGGTAAAATACTAGTACTACAATTAATAATAACACTATTATTCATTTTAATAATGAATAAGTCAGGTGCAGGAGAGCAGATATGAGTAATAAACGCATTTGACTCAAATAATGTCAAAATCATATTTGTTTAGTTATAGGCCCATATGATATTTCAATGATACACTGTTTTAATAAAGCATCTTGAGACTTATTGCAATCAATGACTCTGAAAAGGAAAATTAAATAGCTGTAAGAGCTTGAGATAACAAGCAATCTGTAATAATGCCTGTGTGTAGCTGGTGTAGAGGAGTCGGGTGCAGGACAGCAGATATGAGTAATAAATGTATTTGACTCAAGTATTCACAAATACAACACAATAATTCGAGCCCACAAAAACGGACTGTATACAAAAAGAACAATCACTCACAGAGAAACATGGGGGAACAGAGGGTTAAATAATGAACAAGTAATTGGGGGATTGAAACCAGGTGTGTAAGACAAAGACAAAACAAATGGAAAATGAAAAGTGGATCGGCGATGGCTAGAAAGCTGGTGACGTCGACCGCCGAACGCCGCCCGAACAAGGAGAGGGACCGACTTCGACGGTATACAGGCAGTATCAGGCATACAGGCAGTATCAGGCTGCAGTATCAGGCATACAGGCAGTATCAGGCATACAGGCAGTATCAGGCTGCAGTATCAGGCATACAGGCAGTATCAGGCTGCAGTATCAGGCATACAGGCAGTATCAGGCATACAGGCAGTATCAGGCATACAGGCAGTATCAGGCATACAGGCAGTATCAGGCATACAGGCAGTATCAGGCATACAGGCAGTATCAGGCATTGCAGCAGGCAGTATCAGGCATACAGGCAGGCAGTATCAGGCATACAGGCAGTATCAGGCATACAGGCAGTATCAGGCATAGCAGCAGGCAGTATCAGGCATACAGGCAGGCAGTATCAGGCATACACGCAGGCAGTAAAAGTTAGATAATGTATTTTAAAAAATCTAACAAGTTAGACTAATCAGGTTATCAAGTATTTCTGTCTCAAAACAAACTATTTAACTCATTATCAGATGCTCACAATTCATTTTTATTGTTTGAATTACATGCTGAATTCCACACACACAAATTGTCTGAACTAGTGATCACAAAGCATGCACAAGACTGCCCTGTAAATGTCAATACAGGACTGGAATGATGGGGGTCCACATACTTTTGGTCATGTAGTGTATATACCTTCCGGTAACCTGCCTCACCCAATGTGATACGGAACCGCTATTATCTTTACATTTTTAGAACACACTCAAGAACCTTCAGAAGCTAACCAGCTAACTGGCTACAAGCTATTTAGTCATTGTTAGTTTTCTAACCTGGATAACACTCGCCAGTCCAGCTTCCCTGCCCCATCCACCGCTGCCCCTTGGACACTGATCACTTGGCTACATAGCTGATGCAGGCTGGACTGTCCATTAATTCACGGTAATCCATTCTGCTTGTTTATGTTTTATCTGTCGGCCCCAGCCGCATTTAGGCTCTGTGTGTAGTTAATCCGACCCTCTCTGCCTAATCTATCGCCATTCTACCTGCTGTTGTTGTGCTAGCTGATTAGCTGTTGTTGTCTCACCTACTGTTTTAGCTAGCTCTCCCAATTCAACTCCTGTGATTACTGTATGCCTTGCTGTATGTCTCTCTCAAATGTCAATATGCCTTGTATACTGTTGTGCAGGTTAGTTATCATTGTTTTAGTTTACAATGGAGCCCCTAGTTCCACTCTTTATACCCCTGATACCTCCTTTGTCCCACCCCCCACACATGCGGTGACCTCACCCATTACAACCAGCATGTCCAGAGATACAACCTCTCTCATCATCACCCAGTGCCTGGGCTTACCTCCGCTGTACCCGCACCCCACCATACCCCTGTTTGCGCATTATGCCCTGAATATATTCTACCATGCCCAGAAACCTGCTCCTCTTATTCTCTGTCCCCAACGCCCTAGGCGACCAGTTTTGATAGCCTTCAGCCGCACCCTCATACTACTCCTTCTCTGTTCCGCGGGTGATGTGGAGGTAAACCCAGGCCCTGCATGTCCCCAGACACCCTCATTTGTTGACTTCTGTGATCGAAAAAGCCTTGGTTTCATGCATGTCAACATCAGAAGCCTCCTCCCTAAGTGTGTCTTACTCACTGCTCTAGCACACTCTGCTAACCCTGATGTCCTTGCCGTGTCTGAATCCTGGCTCAGGAAGGCCACCAAAAATTCTGAGATTTCCATACCCAACTATAACATCTTCCGTCAAGATAGAACTGCCAAAGGGGGAGGAGTTGCAGTCTACTGCAGAGATAGCCTGCAAAGTAATGTCATACTCTCCAGGTCCATACCCAAACAGTTCGAACTACTAATTTTGAAAATTACTCTCTCCAGAAATAAGTCTCTCACTGTTGCCGCCTGCTACCGACCCCCCTCAGCTCCCAGCTGTGCCCTGGACACCATTTGTGAATTGATCGCCCCCCATCTAGCTTCAGAGTTTGTTCTGTTAGGTGACCTAAACTGGGATATGCTTAACACCCCGGCAGTCCTACAATCTAAGCTAGATGCCCTCAATCTCACTCAAATCATCAAGGAACCCACCAGGTACAACCCTAACTCTGTAAACAAGGGCACCCTCATTGACGTCATCCTGACCAACTGGCCCTCCAAATACACCTCCGCTGTCTACAACCAGGATCTCAGCGATCACTGCCTCATTGCCTGTATCCGCTACGGAGCCGCAGTCAAACGACCACCCCTCATCACTGTCAAACGCTCCCTAAAACACTTCTGTGAGCAGGCCTTTCTAATCGACCTGGCCCGGGTATCCTGGAAGGACATTGACCTCATCCCGTCAGTTGAGGATGCCTGGTCTTTCTTTAAAAGTAACTTCCTCACCATTTTAGATAAGCATGCTCCGTTCAAAAAATGCAGAACTAAGAACAGATATAGCCCCTGGTTCACTCCAGACCTGACTGCCCTCGACCAGCACAAAAACATCCTGTGGCGGACTGCGCTAACATCGAATAGTCCCCGCGATATGCAACTGTTCAGGGAAGTCAGGAACCAATACACACAGTCAGTCAGGAAAGCTAAAGCCAACTTCTTCAGGCAGAAGTTTGCATCCTGTAGCTCCAACTCCAAAAAGTTCTGGGACACTGTGAAGTCCATGGAGAACAAGAGCACCTCCTCCCAGCTGCCCACTGCACTGAGACTAGGTAACATGGTCACCACCGATAAATCCATGATTATCGAAAACTTCAACAAGCATTTCTCAACGGCTGGCCATGCCTTCCGCCTGGCTACTCCAACCTCGGACAACAGCTCCCCCCCCCCCGCAGCTACTCGCCCAAGCCTCTCCAGGTTCTCCTTTACCCAAATCCAGATAGCAGATGTCCTGAAAGAGCTGCAAAACCTGGACCTGTACAAATCAGCTGGGCTGGACAATCTGGACCCTCTATTCCTGAAACTATCCGCCGCCATTGTCGCAACCCCTATTACCAGCCTGTTCAACCTCTCTTTCATATCGTCTGAGATCCCCAAGGATTGGAAAGCTGCCGCAGTCATCCCCCTCTTCAAAGGGGGCGACACCCTGGACCCAAACTGTTACAGACCTATATCCATCCTGCCCTGCCTATCTAAGGTCTTCGAAAGCCAAGTCAACAAACAGGTCACTGACCATCTTGAATCCCACCGTACCTTCTCCGCTGTGCAATCTGGTTTCCGAGCCGGTCACGGGTGTACCTCAGCCACGCTCAAGGTACTAAACGATATCATAACCGCCATCGATAAAAGACAGTACTGTGCAGCCGTCTTCATAGACCTTGCCAAGGCTTTCGACTCTGTCAATCACCGTATTCTTATCGGCAGACTCAGTAGCCTCGGTTTTTCGGATGACTGCCTTGCCTGGTTCACCAATTACTTTGCAGACAGAGTTCAGTGTGTCAAATCGGAGGGCATGCTGTCCGGTCCCCTGGCAGTCTCTATGGGGGTGCCACAGGGTTCAATTCTCGGGCCGACTCTTTTCTCTGTATATATCAATGATGTTTCTCATGCTGCGGGCGATTCCCTGATCCACCTCTACGCAGACGACACCATTCTATATACTTCCGGCCCGTCCTTGGACACTGTGCTATCTAACCTCCAAACGAGCATTCAATGCCATACAGCACTCCTTCCGTGGCCTCCAACTGCTCTTAAACGCTAGTAAAACCAAATGCATGCTTTTCAACCGTTCGCTGCCTGCACCCGCACGCCTGACCAGCATCACCACCCTGGATGGTTCCGACCTTGAATATGTGGACATCTATAAGTACCTAGGTGTCTGGCTAGACTCTAAACTCTCCTTCCAGACCCATATCAAACATCTCCAATCGAAAATCAAATCAAGAGTCGGCTTTCTATTCCGCAACAAAGCCTCCTTCACTCACGCCGCCAAACTTACCCTAGTAAAACTGACTATACTACCGATCCTCGACTTCGGCGACGTCATCTACAAAATTGCTTCCAACACTCTACTCAGCAAACTGGATGCAGTTTATCACAGTGCCATCCGTTTTGTCACTAAAGCACCTTATACCACCCACCACTGCGACTTGTATGCTCTAGTCGGCTGGCCCTCGCTACATATTCGTCGCCAGACCCACTGGCTCCAGGTCATCTACAAGTCCATGCTAGGTAAAGCTCCGCCTTATCTCAGCTCACTGGTTACGATGGCAACACCCATCCGTAGCACGCGCTCCAGCAGGTGTATCTCACTGATCATCCCTAAAGCCAACACCTCATTTGGCCGCCTTTCGTTCCAGTTCTCTGCTGCCTGTGACTGGAACGAATTGCAAAAATCGCTGAAGTTGGAGACTTTTATCTCCCTCACCAACTTCAAACATCTGCTATCCGAGCAGCTAACCGATCGCTGCAGCTGTACATAGTCTATTGGTAAATAGCCCACCCATTTTCACCTACCTCATCCCCATACTGTTTTTATTTATTTATTTTTATTTTTCTGCTCTTTTGCACACCAATCTCTACCTGTACATAACCATCTGATCATTTATCACTCCAGTGTTAATCTGCATAATTGTAATTATTTGCCTACCTTCTCATGCCTTTTGCACACAATGTATATATAGACTCCCCTTTTTTTCTACTGTGTTATTGACTTGTTAATAGTTTACTCCATGTGTAACTCTGTGTTGTCTGTTCACACTGCTATGCCTTATCTTGGCCAGGTCGCAGTTGCAAATGAGAACTTGTTCTCAACTAGCCTACCTGGTTAAATAAAGGTGAAATAAAAAAAAAATAAAAAAAATATATAGGTGATACCACTCAGATAGTCACTATTCTGACAGCCTAGCACTCCAAGGCCTCCTGGATAGTATACCGTTTCTGTCATCCAATAATAGAGAAAAGTGCATCCTTGGGTGTCAAAACTGTTGTTGACCAAATAAATAGCAATGTGGGGAAAGCCATCCCAGGCCATATAAACATGTTAATGTGAAGGCACTTGGTCAATCAAGATTCACCTTTTGTTCGTGTCCCCATGTCACATTCAAAACGAACGTATTGCTGAAATAATCAGGTGTCCTATCCTTTATGCAAGGAACAAACATACAGGTCAGTTTAATAATTCATTACCTCTTGAATTTGCTTCCTTTGGATTGGATGGGTTGCTTCAGGGTTTTAACCATTATAATAGCTCCAGCGTTGTTTGCGAGCTGTACACACAGTCCATTATATCAAGGTATCAAAGTAATCATTATCTGGAGGGAAAAAATGTATAGATGAAAGATGAAAGGACAACCCCCCGAGGGTTAAAATGGCCGCCATCCACTGTGCGTCAAACAAGATGGTATTGCAGGGGGGACAGCCTTCAGTGCCTCTGATGTACACTATGAAATCAAAGCAAATAAAGGCAAATATATTTTATACTTTTTTGAAACGGGACAATTATTGGTAATCGTGTGCTATAAACAGCTTTCGCAAATTATTTTGGTTTAATTTCATTCAGACGTTTGAATCAGGCTTTATCTCTTTTCATAGCTGATGAACTGAATGCATTAAAACACATTTTCAGACACACTTACTTTCTCTCGACGCCTGTAATGGTACCTTCCTTCGATGGCTCAGATTCGTTGCCTCAGCACACTCTTGTCTCTCTCTCTCTCTCACGTGTGGGTATTCTTTAAGCCAGGGCTCAGTGTGCTCTTTAGACATCTACCAAAGTTTGGCCTCTCAGTTTGAAATGTGTTTCTAGAATTTGGAATGCAAATGCTTTGTTCACAAGGAGGGGAAATCAGTGCGGAGTCTAAAAGCAACGAGTTTTTGATTAATGAGCTTTGAAATGTCTCTCGGGAGGAAGAAAGGATATGCGGCACTCTGCTAGATGTGGCTATAGCTAAACACTACCTCTGCCTGCATCAACCTTTTGTCACTCACTAATGTTTCAAATAATATTGTAGAATATTAGGCCTATATGTATTTGTGCAATTTGCCCAAAATTATTTTTTTTAAATATTTTTTATGTAAAGGAACATAAACAGTTATAATAGGTTAACATATTTTGTTAAATGCAAATCCTCAGTTACGTTGAATGTGGGATCTGCTTCACAATATAATGTGGTGATAAATTAAATATAGTCTACATTTTTCTAACAGAAAATAATTCGAAAAATGTAATTAATTAGACCTCCCAGACAAAAATGTAGCTTTAGCCTACATTGTGAAGAAAATGCTCTGCCTGCTCAATTTGACTTCAGGACTAATAGTCATGGAACATTTGAATTTCTTCAGCACCAAGAGACTTCCTAGGTCTCTGGTTTCTCTTTCGATTAAATTTCAATCTCTACCTCATATGCATGCTTTGAAAAAGACATTATTTTCGATATGTGTCTTTGATCTGCTTGCCTTTAGGCAAAGTTTGTACTGTGCACGCTCTCAACTGGACATGCGTGAATAGAGAGAGACATGCCGTTTCTTTGTTTAGGCTGTAAGCCTTCTTTCTATTTGACATTACTTCAAAATGGCGACGAGGCAAATTCATACCTAGTCCCAACCTGCGGCTGAGTGCTTAACCATTTTCTCACTGTTTTCACATTTTTATACGTGTGTTAAATGTATGGAAAATAACGGTGCTTTTTAACCCACTGTGTAAATTTAAGCACTTTATTTACAAAATGTTAAACACTTTAAAATATAACAATTTCATATCATTAGCGTTTCATAAATGTATGCATGGACAGTCCAACTGATGAAATGACAATGACCTGATATGAAAATTGGCAATGACAACAAATGACATACTAGTGTGATACATTTCTGTCATATTCGGTATTTTGATAGGGCTACATGTAGCCTAACTTTGTTTTTCATAGAGACACGTAAAAAATTCCCCAATATTCCCAGATTTACACGTAGGAGTTCCTTCTACAACAACCTAAGACCACCAGCCTCTGAAGGCATAATTTAAAACAAGCATTCACCAAAAACCCGTGTACCTATTGAAGGGCCATGATGTCAAAGTCTGTCCAACGATGTTGCATAAATTCTAGATGTCCATATAAATAGTCATACATGTACATTATAAATAATGTGTAATACAAAAAACTTAAATAATACATACAGAAAATTAGATAAATGCAATACAATCTTGGAAAAATAAATAAGACGCTTCAAATATAGCAAACAGAGACCTTAGAGCTTTTTTTTTCATTTTTATAAAAACCCATCCCTATAAAGATGGGTAACTACTGTCAGATCTACAGGACTTACCTTCAAGTAATGTTAATGACGTTTTCCGTCCCCAATACTGCGCATTGCACTTCAGAAAACGAACGACAGACAAACGGTCTCTCCTGCGCATCCTCAACAGACAAACGGTCTCTCCTGCGCATCCTCAACAGACAAACGGTCTCTCCTGCGCATCCTCAACAGACAAACGGTCTCTCCTGCGCATCCTCAACAGACAAACGGTCTCTCCTGCGCATCCTCAACAGCCAAAGGTCTCTCCTGCGCATCCTCAACAGACAAACGGTCTCTCCTGCGCATCCTCAACAGTCAAGAAAAATGGCCCAGACATATTCTTAGAAAGAAAATATTACACAATAGCATTAATAGTAATATCGATAATAACACTGGTAATACATGGCTCACTTTTAGTGTAATCATATAAATGACTTGACTACTGAGATAATAAAAGAGCCTAACAGAATTTGGGCACAGACAAAATCCTCAAATTTTACAAATGCGTTAGTTTAGGCGCTTCCTGAATCCTTCCCTGAGACGCATGGTGAGAGCTGAGGTCTGTATATGTGGGATGGGGATCACAGGGTCCATGGTGGTGGTTGCCTGGAATCTGAGCGGCACAACTGTAGTCCACGCTGGCGGATGAGGGATGGGGTAAATGGCCGAGGTTGAACATGGGACCCGAGGCTGGCATGGAATCAACGAAATTTCCCCCAACGTACACCGGACTGCCTTGCAAATTAGCGTTGGCAAAGCCACCATTGCCTTGCATGCTGTGGTGCTCGTATTCGGAGCCCGGATACCTTTTCTGTTGCGGTATACAGCCACCTAATGGTGCCGTGTAAGCTGCCAAGCCGTACATGTTTTGCTGGGGTTTGGCGAATGAAGGGGGCGACGGTGCGTCATAGCTGAGACAGTTTACGTTGACAGAATATCCGATGTGATTTGGGCCACTTAATGGTGGGCTTCTGTCCGGGGAGTGTCCGATGGGAGAGTGCATTATCCCCTTAGCCTTCTGATCCTTTTTGTACTTCATCCTTCTGTTTTGAAACCAGATCTTTATTTGGCGCTCAGTGAGATTCAATAAATTAGCCATCTCCACTCTTCGGGGACGACACAGGTACCGGTTGAAATGGAACTCCTTCTCAAGTTCTACAAGTTGTGCACTGGTGTAAGCAGTTCGAACCCGTTTAGAGGCTGGACCAGGTGGGCTTTTTTCATCGCAGGACTCACCTGAAAATACATAGTAAACACCATAAGTCTCTTTGTGTATTATGAATGATTTATCATAGGCCGTCTCAGCTGCCTAAAATGATCAGTAGAATAATCCCCCTTTTACGCACGCATACGCACCACCATGTCCAGACAAATCGTGCTTTTTAACACACACACACACACACACACACACACACACACACTGTACCTTCTGCGGTTGAGCAATTGTTGTTGCTGCTGTTGCTTTTCAGTTTGGCGTTCGATCGCGTCTCCTTCATCCATGGGAATATTTGTTTGTTAGTGACTGGGGTGGCAGTATTAGAATCATTGTTTGAGGGAGATTTCTTCTTCTGGGATGAAGTGTTGCTGGAGTTAGGCGAAGAGGCCGACAATGGAGGCGCTTGCGGCTGTTCACGAATACTCGGCAGTTGGCTGTTTCCTTGGCTGCTACTGGATCTCGTGCAGTTTCCATTCATGGTATTGTCTTTGTGAGTTGGTGGCCGTACAGTTGGGGTTTGTATTGGACAAACTGGACCCTGATAATCACTCTCAAGGTTAGAAGTGGAGTATGGCTGGTGACTGGGGCCATAACTATATGACTCGGATTTGGGGTAAGAGTAGCTTCCAAAGACTCCAGAATTATCGTAGAAAGTAGCTTTCTGCATTGTGAGGATTCAAAACAAGAAGGCCAATGCAGCCCTATCCAATGGTATGGGCGTTCTTATATCACGTGATTGGAGTTTCCCACCGCCTCAGTATTCTTTCACCTAGGAAGAGAACAGTTGTTATGGTCATTATTTTTATTTATTTTTTTATTTCACCTTTATTTAACCAGGTAGGCTAGTTGAGAACAAGTTCTCATTTGCAACTGCGACCTGGCCAAGATAAAGCATAGCAGTATGAGCAGACAACACAGAGTTACACATGGAGTAAACAATTAACAAGTCAATAACACAGTAGAAAACAAAGGGGGAGTCTATATACAGTGTGTGCAAAAGGCATGAGGTAGGCGAATAATTACAATTTTGCAGATTAACACTGGAGTGATAACTGATCAGATGGTCATGTACAGGTAGAGATATTGGTGTGCAAAAGAGCAGAAAAATAAATAAATAAAAACAGTATGGGGATGAGGTAGGTGAAAATGGGTGGGCTATTTACCAATAATTATGCAGGCAATATGAATTGTACATGTGGTAAACCAATACACAATCATGATTGAGTATACACTATATTCATCAATAACCTATTGCTCATGTTCTTAATATTCCTGAAGTCTGGTATTTTCAGCATTTGTTTCAATATAACTCTGTGGAATATTACAAACAAATACACGTGCTCTTTTATGAAAATAAATACTACAAAAATGCAGTATCGTAATATTTATTTCTTCACTCTCCAAACTTTCCTTTCCTAAACTATCAAATCATCAATAGGCCCTCTCAACTTCTCACTTTCCATCCATTTGGCATGTTTGGCACAAACTAGTTAAAGTTTAACTTGTGCCAGGAGATCAAAAGATTTTCTTCTTGAATTACTTGAGACAAGGAGCTGAATCAGCATGGTGACTCACACAATATCCCTTTCTGTTCCTAATCACAATACCCCACAAACCACCATCAGCTCGTATTGTTTAACAGACTAACATGTTCCAGAACTCTTATTGTTTAACAGACTAACATGTTCCAGAACTCTTATTGTTTAACAGACTAACATGTTCCAGAACTCGTATTGTTTAACAGTCTAACATGTTCCAGAACTCTTATTGTTTAACAGACTAACATGTTCCAGAACTCTTATTGTTTAACAGACTAACATGTTCCAGAACTCGTATTGTTTAACAGACTAACATGTTCCAGAACTCTTATTGTTTAACAGACTAACATGTTCCAGAACTCTTATTGTTTAACAGACTAACATGTTCCAGAACTCTTATTGTTTAACAGACTAACATGTTCCAGAACTCTTATTGTTTAACAGACTAACATGTTCCAGAACTCTTATTGTTTAACAGACTAACATGTTCCAGAACTCTTATTGTTTAACAGACTAACATGTTCCAGAACTCTTATTGTTTAACAGACTAACATGTTCCAGAACTCTTATTGTTTAACAGACTAACATGTTCCAGAACTCTTATTGTTTAACAGACTAACATGTTCCAGAACTCTTATTGTTTAACAGACTAACATGTTCCAGAACTCTTATTGTTTAACAGACTAACATGTTCCAGAACTCTTATTGTTTAACAGACTAACATGTTCCAGAACTCTTATTGTTTAACAGACTAACATGTTCCAGAACTCTTATTGTTTAACAGACTAACATGTTCCAGAACTCTTATTGTTTAACAGACTAACATGTTCCAGAACTCTTATTGTTTAACAGACTAACATGTTCCAGAACTCTTATTGTTTAACAGACTAACATGTTCCAGAACTCTTATTGTTTAACAGACTAACATGTTCCAGAACTCTTATTGTTTAACAGACTAACATGTTCCAGAACTCTTATTGTTTAACAGACTAACATGTTCCAGAACTCTTATTGTTTAACAGACTAACATGTTCCAGAACTCTTATTGTTTAACAGACTAACATGTTCCAGAACTGCTCTCGATGTATAATTCATAATTTATTTCAAAATCACATTTATAAATCTCGTTCATATGTTGTGTTAATTCGTTGTTAACTTAAGTACAAAATGTCACACTAATATGATTTTTCTGTTTTTAATGCCACTTCAAAAGGTAACTTTATTCAAATAGCAATTATTAAACCATTAAATTATTTTAGAAAATATTATCACGATGTATGTGTACTAAAATAAGTGCCATCATCTCTCCCTGTTTTCTCACCAACATATCGGGGTGGTCGGAATGGGTGACTTCCCGAAATGCTAATGATGTGCGTGTATCCTATGACAAACGCTTCTATATTCAGGCAAACTGACATACTCTGTAATCAGTAAGCCTGTATTTATTTTATAGTTAGCAATCATCTACCAGAGCCTAGACTAGGATACCCACATATTGCATTCTGTCCAACATTTTCTAGCTACTTTTGGAAACAATTTCGCATTGTAGGCTTGAAATAAGTAACACACTGAATGGCCAAGGCATGAATGGAGACGAATTAATACAGTATGCAGACTGAAAGTCCGCGCCGTGCATATCAATGCACCTGTCATGGTGGACCGAAGCAAAAGGTTTAAGTGCAAATGTAATGGTCGTAAACGCCTTAGAGGGGACTGAAAAGGAAAACACTCACCAAGACTTGCCACCCACAGAAGTGTAAAACTGAAAGTGTGGGAGGAAGGCAAGCTAAAGAGTTCCATACTCCGTAAGTTCTGCAGCAATAATAGAGAGGCAGTTTGTATAAATCGAGCCCCTACAATCATTTTGCATTGCTGAAACTACGCACTCGCAAATGCTCGTTTTAAACCGCAGAAAAGGGAATCATTTGGTTTATAAAGTGGACCATCACCGTTGACGCAAAGGTGAACATATTCCTGTTTGAAATTCGCATTGAGGAGGTGATGGGGTGACCGGTATAATTCTGTTTTGATTTTAAATGTTAATTCTGAATGATGTGCCCACTGGGCACGCAGTCGTCAATTCAACGTCTATTTCACATTGGTTCAACGTAATTTAATTGACATGATGTGGAAATACGTTGATTCATCCTATGTGTGCCCAATGGGTAGCCTAGCTATCTTTACTAACCCACTACATAGTAGTGTAGGTGGATATGTTTCCTAATGAGGCTTATATGTTCTGCTTAAACAAAGCGATGATATTCTGTTGCATCTGATCTTACGCTACCTTCTGGCATGTCAACATGGTGAACCTTCTTCAATGGATAAAGGATTAAGAGCATGTCTTAAACGAGTCTCTGGTTGGCTAGGCGTTAGGCCTACAATTACAAGGGAAACTGAAAATGCGAATTGAGTTGAAAGTTTGCCATTCACAAATCTAGATGACCGGTTCGTCTTTACTTTATCTTTTTTTTTTTAAAGGACCTATTAAAAACAAATTTTGAGGGAAAAAAGGGATGTATAGGCCTATATGAGCGGACGTTATTGTTTGGTGCGTTCATTTGAAACCCTTATTATGTAATGGCAGTTCCTTAAATAAATGCTGCTCACCGTATTTTATGCAGATCAGTGTTGTGTTTTTCTTCACGTGCTCATCATTCCATCCACCATGACCTGAAAGAGAAAACAGTCCATGAGTTCTACTGCTTTAGTCCCACAATTCCCTCATTTCATTGGAAGAAAACAAATGGGATTACTGTAGGGTAATCATTTCATTGGAAGAAAACAAATGGGATTACTGCAGGGTAATCATTTCATATGAAGAAAACAAATGGGATTACTGCAGGGTAATCATTTCATATGAAGAAAACAAATGGGATTACTGCAGGGTAATCATTTCATATGAAGAAAACAAATGGGATTACTGCAGGGTAATCATTTCATATGAAGAAAACAAATGGGATTACTGCAGGGTAATCATTTCATATGAAGAAAACAAATGGGATTACTGCAGGGTAATCATTTCATACGAAGAAAACAAATTGGATTACTGCAGGGTAATCATTTCATATCACAAATGACTCCATGTATATAGATGTTCTGTTGAAATGATATTGTACTGATTTGCTTTTGTTTACAGTGAGATTTTTGATGATAACATAATCTGATATAGCACCATAATTCACTTCTACGTACAAGTATCTATTCTAATCGTTATAACAGGATATACGATTTTTTTTTTTAAATGGGACAATACACACGTATTCGAACACGTTATTATTTTTTTTTTACATTTAAATGCATTTAAACCGAACATTTAGTGCAGTGGTGGAGAGACAACAACTCTTACACTGAAGATTGTATAGAAAGATGAGCTGGCCAAAATATTTAGCAGGCATAGGCCTTTTGGCTGACCTTTGGCTCGTTCAGCAATAACTCATAGATTAATGAACAACGAGCAGAAGGGGTTGAAGAAAGTCACAATGAAATCCTTAAACCACAGAACTTTTCACCAGTGTTTTTAAAGCTGAAACACAAGTCTGACGACGGGATACATGGTCACATTTGTGGGAGATAAACGTCAGAATAAGAAACTAATCTGTAGGCTAGCCTACTTGATGTAAGTTTGAACTCTGCTTTTACTTATCTAGCCTAATGCTTTGAGGTTATTTTCTCTCGGCTAATAAGAGCTCATTTTCTCATTTGATTTATAGCCTAGCGTTTTTTAGGAATATTTAAAACTCCAAAATATTGCTGAAGTCGAAGTCGATATGTTTCGAGTAGATTTGAAAGTGTATTGTTAGGATATATTGTTACTACTCTGGCTAGACACGTTCCTCTTTTGATACAACAATGTTTCTCGCCAACGCATTGCTACGGTAAGTTTGGTATATACAATAGGCTGCTACAAGAATCGTCGTCGAAAATTGCACTTACATCTGCTCTCGTTTCATCCTTATAGTTTTGTGTCCATTGTGTGCTTTTGATATGAAGTTGACTTAAAAGTTCAATTCTTTAGAAATCGAAGGGACAAATTATATAACTTTTTGCGCATCGCTGGGCTGGGAAGCATGGGAGTAAATAATTCGTTAATTGTTCCTACTTAAACATTTTTATAAAGCTAAGGCCTATAGCTTTTAGGAGCTTGTTAATTTGGCTATTGTTTAAGACGAATTTTGGCATAAATCCTCCGAATTATTGGATGTGCTCGTCTTGTTATTCATTTGATTCATATCGCTAGATTGGCAGCTTCTTAAAGCTTCCATGAAGAAGAAAACATCGTCAAGAGACGCACATCCTAAACGAGGCTTAATTTACAAATATTTACTTGGAATACATTTGCTTTAATTCAGTAGAGTCAGAAAATAATCTGTTAAAATCACTCATATATTACTTGAAAATATATTACAGTCAATAACATGAAAGGGAACAATAGCCTGTTGTTTAGACCTAATCCTAATTCATATTAGGCCTACAATACATATATATATATTTTTTTTTGAATTATCCAATAACTTCACAAAGGAATCATGTAGCCTAAGCAAAAATGAGTGCAGAACATCAATTCAAATAGTTTTAAATAGCCTTTATTTGATCTAAATCAAAATGGGTTTATATATTTTTGGTCTTATTTAAAATTAAAATGATTGAATCCATTATTATTCGTTTTTATCTGGTACATTTGCAGGTTAACAAACCACACAAATCACGTCTAACATCACTGTGGTGATAAGACAAATACATGTGATTTATGATCTAACAATCTAGAAGTCAGAATGAAAACTTCCTCCGCTTCTTTTTCCTTCAGTTTTCCTGTAACTGCAAAATCAGCTGAAAACCGGATCTCAAAATACATCCATCCAAACTAGCCTTCGAAAGTGGTCTCTCAAAATTGTGAACCTGTCTTAAAATCGTATCTCAGGTCCATAAGACGAAAGGCTATCTGCGTAGTTGGCGACAAGATCCCCTCTGAATGGAATAAATCATATTTATTCTCTCGTGTTGTGTAAAGCCATGGTTAAAAGGTTGCATTTTGTCATGCAATTGCTTACCTGTGAATCAGTGGGTCATATGCTCGTGCTTCTTAGTCTCAATTCCTTTCCCTGCAGTCTCTAGAATTTATCCTTCACTCTTTGTCTGTAGATAATACTGTCCTAAACCTGATCTTGCGGTTTTTCAGACATTTCCATATACCAATGCAGACAGTATTCCCGAAAGAATGGAAAGACTCACATTCAACTACCAATAAAAAAAAAACGAAGAAGGTATCCTTATTCCACCCCAAAAAAAATCTCGGCCAATCAATCTCCTATTGAAAAATACAGGTTTTCAGACACAGTCACAGATTTGAAGCTAACATTGGGATGTTGTTGTTGTTGTTTATGTGTGTTTCGGAAACCGTTATGATGACAAATAAAGGAACTGTCTTAAAATACAAGCATATTTGTTCACGTGATCGAGCTACCAGATTGTTGTGACTGGGGGTGCTTCTCCAACCAAGCCTTTGCTTCCCAAACCCATTTTGAAATGGGGACGCGTTTACGTTTCCTCATCTGACCTGTGTCCATGTTGAAAATACTTCACTTGCTGTTTGATTTCATTTTTGTCGATCATTTTCTTCTTCTGCTTCTTTCCTTTGCAATAAATATTATTGTGATTATTTCGTCATCTTTAACATATAATATTAAGCTATACATTTTGATTAAATGTATTTGTGTACCTGATTACAAAGCCTCTAACCCGATAATACATGTCGTTTTGAGAATCCTATTCAAATGTGGTTGTGAACAGAATTTCGTATACACATTGAACATGTGGACTTGTCCATAGATTCATTATTGGTATACTTGTAACTATAACCATATTGCTCTCACAATTATTTTTTTTTAATAAACGTTAATTGTATATCTACAGTGTGATACTTGGTTAAGTAAGATGTGCATTTTTATAATGTTAGGAAATCCATGAACCAATATTGATGTATGAGAAAAGGCGTCTGAAATTGTATTGAAATAAACCAATTTGTAAACCCTTTGTCTCCTGTGTGTCCGCTGCGCTATCATGGTGTTCAATAGTATTTTCTTTTTCAGACACTGTTTTCGATGTAAATAGAAAAATACCTTTAAATAACTATTTGTGAGCTCAAAAATCTATTTGAAGATGGAGATTTTAAAAGCCACAAAAGACAGCGGGGGAGCTGGCCGAGAGGTAACTTGCACTGAGGAAAGGATAGAGGACTACTAGCGTCGCAGCATATGTTCATGGGTAATAAAATGGAAAGATTTACAGTGTGGCCCGGGCCTCCAACAGCTTCGCACCATTTCAGGAATTATCGAGAATGATTTACAACGAGGCAGATAACTGTCCACCTGCTCAAACACAGCTTCTACTCCTCTCAGAGATACATTTCGAATTATCCCCCCATCAACAATAAAAAACAATGTTAGCAATGTGGCGTCATCTCAGTTGAATCTAAAGAGAGATATTCTTTCAACAATGTTTCCGATTTGTGTTATTGCTATAACGCATGTAGCTGGAGTGTTATCCAAATAAAATAGTAAGATGTTGTATTAACATATTGCACTTGTACCACTTTTAAATGTTTTTCAACTTAGCACTCTGTTTACATTTTGTAACAGGCAAT
This sequence comes from Oncorhynchus mykiss, assembly GCF_013265735.2. NCBI lineage: Eukaryota > Metazoa > Chordata > Actinopteri > Salmoniformes > Salmonidae > Oncorhynchus > Oncorhynchus mykiss. Next base: position 44,927,466 of record NC_048586.1, read on the forward strand.
TTGGTGTAAACCAATGACTGAATTGCTCTCTTTAAGAGTATTATAAATCACAGAGGCTCTAACATACAGCCCTCAAGAACGAAATAGAAGATCCCAACAGTGCTGCTTTCATTATGCTCGTGCATTCATCAATACAACCATTTCACACAGAATGTGACTGAAAATATTTAAAATGTTGTTTCTACCTGCTATGAAACATAACAAGGATGCTAGTTGTCAAACATCGCCACTTTATAATATTGACCTGGTTCTCTTGGTATATTTCTTCCCAAAAAGCAAAGCATTGAAGAATGCAGTTCAGCCTGTCCAAGGCACACGCATCAAAGGGCGCTATTTATCATATATCTGACAGATATGGTCATTTACCATCTTGCAAAAAAAAAAGAAAAAAAGAAGAAGCTAAAATATTTACCTACCAAGCTTCCATTGGTTCAGATGCTGTGTTAAAGTGCTGGCTTCAGATGCGTTGAGTATCGGAGCGTTTGGATATTATTTTCTTGGGATCTTTTCAGTTTTCAAGTCTGATAGAGTCCTCGCGATTAATGACGACGCCGTGTTTCTAGGGGACGTGCTGCATGAATTATTTAGACAATCACGTGGTCAGAAATAGAGCGAGGAGCGGTATATTCTTCGAATTATATCTTCGAATGCAGACAGCACAGTTTAATACATTTTATTAAGGGGCTGTCTCGCTTGGCGAAGACAGTTTCTGCGAACAGCTGGAAATCAAATATGGCCGTTTGAAAGCCATTGTGATCGCAGCAATGGTGCATTCCATATTCGATGTAGTCATTGAAAATGGCACTGCCTATGGCTCTCATTTATTGCTTTCAGACATGTAGGTCAATGCCCACTGCACATGGTAGGGCAGGTACTGACATACGATTGCTTTCCCAAACTCTATTACATGATAGGCCTTTTATCATTATTCCCATGGTCATTTCAGTGAACTATGGAAAGACCATTTACATGTTTACAAGCCTCATAGGTCCACTGTGGAAAATTAACATGGGAATGTGAGATTCAGCAATCCATGATGGTAGTCTTAAAAATGCACACGTATAACAACATGGTTTGCATGTAGAACTGTTATTTATTATTGCATCATTTGGTACAGTTTTCTTTCATTTGCTATGACATGCGCACATTGCTTGTACACTGACATCTATGTAGTGGAAAACGGAAGATGAATAGGTATCAGTGTAAAGGCCTGATGAGAGTGACACGAAGCTTATAAAGGAGCGGGCGCAAATGTGAAGACACATGCACTCACACAAACACACGCACACACACAAACACACGCACACACACACACAAAGAAACAAAACACACACACAGAAACACACACAGAGAGAAGCAGACAGGCATTCAAGTTATACAGGTTTTAATCCAAGCATGGTCACAAATATAATCACACTGAGCCTACGATTTTGCTAACAGTTCCTTGACTGGTTTGGATAGGACCACATTCAAATTCCCGAAATCTATGGCACTGACTAACATTGGTGTGGTTAAGGGGACATTTGATGATTCTTGCTATAAAACTGAACTTAGTCACATTGTCATCCAACAATGCCACATATATATTTTTTTATCTCAAACAAGCACAATAAGGGTAAAAATAAATAGCTCAATCTGTGAGATGTGTCAACCTTTGTGTAAATCAAGCATTGATGGCTATGACAAACATTTTTGTAAAGCATGAACCTCAGAATACTTGATACAGAAATATATTGACAAATGTGAGTGCTCTGTGCCACCACAATGCATATCATGGAACAATCTCTATTTTCCCATTAAAAAGTTTCGCATGTATATACAGACAACAAAAAAAAGCCGATACACAAAAAAGGTCAGCCAGGATTGCATATTAACACAGCGTGACATGCAACCAACCAATCTGGCAGAATAAATATAGGCTTTACAACGTGGCATGTTTAACCAGGTTATATAAGCGTTCCATATTCTAATACTAAAAGTACAACATGTATCTAATGAAAAACTCCATGCGAATAGCGCCAGTGAGAGAAGTAGACTATAGGTCCAACGGGTTAAGGGTTCAGAGGTCACTCCTCGCGGCTGAAATGTGTCTAAGGCTATAGAAGCACTGTCCTCTGGGTGAACCTGCCTCTGGAGCTTTTGTCGAACTTCAGTTGAAATACCTTTTCAACTTCTCGTCGTGAAGACTCTTCAGAGGGAAGACGTCTTCGCAATGCAAGCCGTCTTCGCTTTTTGTCACGAGGACAATGATAGGAACAATAAGAATATCTGTCTTGAGACATGACATGAATGCCCGTGTGGCTAGGTTTGGTTTAAATCAATGCCAGAGTAAAAAAAAATGTAATACTGCATAAGAAAACGTGAGATAATTGCTAATAATCCATAACAGTTGTAAGCAGATTGCATACAATAAAACGTTCGTTGCTCAAATATGTTTGGAACTGTTGTGGGTTTTAATAAGGAAATGTACAAATATTTAATTAAATAAATAATCATAAAGAAATGTAAACACTCTATATTACAAATTGTCGTTGAATAAGAATAAGGGAAAACATCGGTTGTTACACGTATTTATGTCCCTCTACGTGCTTAACATTGAATATATACTATTAATAATGTTCTGTTCGATTTTGATCAAAATAGAAAATAGTGAAGCATCTAAATAAATATACATTCGATGCAAAGAACAAGACAAAGTCATGATAGAGTTTCAGATGCCATGTGTGAGACCCGCTTTAAATGTACACTGTTTACAAAGATGTCCAGAGAGATTTAGAACTGAATACGGGCCCTGGGAAGAGTCTGCACACTGGAATGTCTTGTTTCTCAATAGAATTTAACGCCATTTTAAAAGCTTTATTGTATACAAGTTTTAAAAAAAAAACGTTAAACAAAAAAATTCAACCAGTTAGCGCACATAAATACGAGTTCAATAGTTTCTTTAAGCTAGCCTATATTAAAGTAACAAATATTGTCACTTGTCTGAAAATAATGTATAGATCAACTGATGCAGCAATTACCTTTTCTTTTTTTTAGCAATCATATGAATCAAATATTATTTGTCTTAATAGTTCGATTTCATCACAACACAATTTCTAATTAAGGTGTGTACAAAAGCTTCACATCATTTTACGTATTTTTAATTTTTTTTAAAAATAAATATATACATGTTCATGCCTTACTCTGACTTTTGTGGTGCACGTGGGAAGAGTGACGTTATAGAATCAGCGAGAAGAGTATAATCAGAAAACATCTCTAACAAAATGTATTTCGATCTGCAATACCTCTTCGAAGCATGTTAATAAGCATGTAGTGATGAAACGCTTCTCAGTTCAGTTACAATGTTGGAAATTGACTCAATTCAATGAGCCAACACAACGAGGGTCCTTCTGACTGTAACTGACATTATATAACTATTGTACGTTAAATCACAATGACCAAAATGTCATGTTTTGAGACCATGCAAAGTCAATTGTATAATATAGTATGTGATATACAATTCATTGAACGGTCAAAGTTTTCACATCTTAGAAAGTTGTTTCATCAGTCTGGTTATCCTTCTGGATACTTGGTAACTGTTGGCCGGAAGCAGAAGCAGCTCTTCCCTTTGTGTTCGGTAGTTTGTGGTCTTTTTTCCATTTCATTCTTCTGTTTTGAAACCAGATTTTGATCTGACGCTCGGAGAGAACGAGTATATGGGCAATCTCTATGCGACGCCGCCTGGTCAGATACCTGTTAAAATGAAATTCTTTTTCCAGTTCCAAAACCTGCTGTCTTGTATAAGCTGTCCGAGACCGTTTGGGTTCAGGTCCTGTGTAATCCGGGTTTACTGTGAGAAACAAAATACCAATGTGAGCCAATTAAGTCCCAGTTAAATCAAAACATAAAGCCCTTCACGGGACGCTCCAAACTTCTAGCTAAAACAAAACAATGAACACTCGATCCAGAAATGAAATTGAACGAAACTATGACCAAACTTTGATCCAATTAGGTCTAATTTCAACCCCTTCATTCAAATATTGTCACAATAAAATGTACCATAGTCATAGGCCAGTGGACGTAAGGAGCTCTGAGACCGCCAGATAGCCAGCGGCCTATTTCCTGAGCAATAAACATTTACGGCTGGTGTAACTGACAGCCCCTTCAAAGCAGACCATAAATATTTCACGCAATGATTTTAGAGTGACTAAAATCCTGGACCTCAACTTGTCCCAAAGCGACGTTGAGAGGGAAAAGTGAATCTTACCCGTAGTTACGTGGACTTTCTTCATCCAGGGGTAAACTACTGCAGGCTGCTTGGCTTGTATCCCGTTTTGATTCTTTGTGTTTTGTTGCTGACCACAAGTCCGGGGTCCAGTCACTTGGACCGGGGTGCACGGTTCGGTCTGTGCGGTAAAAGTGCTAGGGTGACTGTCTCGCCCCTGCACATGACCCCGTAGCTCTACTGTAGGACCATGCACAGTGGTACAACTGAAGGGCTGCTCGGGGTAGTTTGACCGTGGATAGATTCCTGGATGCTGCAAATCTGGGTCCTGCGATGGACGGTAGTAGCCTCTTCCCTGCTCATGTAGATAGCTATTTTGCGTATATTCCTCACAAGGGGGAAATTGTGGGTCCACATACTTAGAGTTCAGCATATACGAACTCATGGCCATTAATTTATGAAGGTAGAAATTACAATGTTTTCTCGAGTTGTCTTTTTTCCACCACCATAAAGCCCTCCTATTTGCTGTCAACTGAATAAAGTTAGAGAACCATGTGACCAGATAGGGCCAATGGAGGTAAAGCTATTTCATTAACGGGTAGGGCCTACATATAAACACCAATAGCAGCAATTTCCACTAACTCCAAAACATCTAAATTATGTTGAATAAAACCAAATATTTAACCAATTTCAATGAAGGATTGACAATGTGAGCCCTGTATTGAAAAATAAGATGTTATATGTAACATTTTAAATAGTTAATGTCAATATCTAAATATCAATCATGATCATCTAACCGTCAATGGGAAACAATCTGAATGGAATAAATACAACGTCTGTGTATATACGGACATTTAGATGGTTTTGTGCAATACTATGGTTAACATGCTTCAACTTCTACAATACTAAATCAAACTAAAGCCAGTGAGTCTGACAGATAAACAAACAAAAGATACAAAACGTCTCCCGGGCTCAAAAAGAGGGGGGATAAAGCCTGGGGACAATTGATGGGGACTGTCTTTGTCAAGAAAGGGTCATCCAAAAGTTACAAGAATCTCATCATTTCATCTACCCTATCCCTTTCATAACTCCTGAAAGAGCCTCGTGGCAACGAACCGATGCCAAACAATCAATAATTAAATGATTGAAATGTAAATGTTAAAAAAGTAAGCCATGTTCGAAATTGTTTAGATTTCAGTCTGGTATGATAGCTTTTTTAATATGTTCACTATCAAAATGAGAAGGATTGTTTGGCTTTGGTGATAGGTGTACTGGCCAAAAAGCTACACCTGCAAAGGTTTCTTATATTATCAAATCAAATCAACCAATTAAATGACACGTGACACTGTAAGTGCATATTACTAAAAACATGTACTCGCACACAATGGTAATACAATATAATATATCATTTTAAATCACCCTAAAATGACACAATGCAGCAATTAAACGAAGAGCTTTCCATCCATCCAGATTTGTAAATTGTTATGAAGAATGATTCAAAACATCTGTAAAAGTAGATAAGTAATTCGACGTTTTTGCATCGACCATATACTCCCCTAGAATCGAATCTGTGACTGTTGTTTTATCACACAAATTCGGTTCTACAGGGTATATATAGACGACGGAATAGAGGGGTCCCATAATTTCTTTCAATTCAAAAAAGTCCAGCCATAAGATTCTCAAAAAGACCAATAAAGAGCCTATTCCTACGCCATACACTTACTATTGTACACAATGAAAGCGTATGAAGATTCTAAATAAGTTTGAATTATTTCCATCAAATCATAGCCCCTGAGGAATCAGATACTGGTCCTGACTAATCAGATATTAGTCCTGATTAATCAGATATTGTTATAGGCTAGTGCATCATGAAGCTGAACAATTCTGTTCCATTTTATTCTGAATCAAGTTCGCAGCCACCAAAGTATGTATTACTTTTAATACACGTTATGTATTGGTTAGAGGTACAGGTAAACAACATAGGTAATTCACAACTGATAGACTACCGATACCTGCCAGCCTGTGCTCGATACACCGTCCGACGTTTGAATATCGAGTGGACCCATAAGGCAAAAGGCTAAAGGCCACGAGGTTAAACTAAATCACTTACAAACCTATCAAAAAGCGTAATTATTTTTTCTTTGCCAACCGCTCAAAGAGTACAAAAGTTCACGAATCCCAAATGACCCTTCATTTGACCGCCTTGGTTACCTCATGGTCTAAATTCTTGGGAGTATGCCACTGTGGGAATGTCCTACAATGACATACATTTTCAATGATATATAAATGATTTAAATAAAATGAAAACATTCGTTTAAGAAAAAATGATTTGCCAAATGCCTTCTAAATTGGACTGAATACTCACATAGTCCTTAAATAGACAGAAGCCGAAGACGCATTCCTATACTCTCCTAATTATAGGCCGAGGTTTTGTTACTGGACAATTTCGGTAGTCTAATTTCTGTACTACAATTTTGGTACTTTAAGAATAACGGCTATAGGTCAAAGGCTATAGGCCTGACGTTTTACAACAAACTGGCCACTTTACAAGCCTAAATAACGTTAAGACGGTTAAAGTTTGAATCAAATATGAATCACACACACTTGTAATTGTGTCACAATTTTTTAAAATATTTGTTAGACAGCTTGACCTTCACCTTACCCTGAGACTTGTTCAGACGGGTCAAAGCCGAGATAGGCTAGGCTACTGAGGAACAAAAGAGTGACAATGTCAGTACTTGTCTTTAATCCTTCGTACGAACCAAGAATGAACCCACTTGCTATGTTTTCTGTATTATACAACTGTTAATAGGTAATAGTTCTGATTTCAAGTACCTATGTCATTAAAGCCAGATTGTGTGCCAAATAGTCATTGACAGCATGTATAATTTATGGATTTAAGAAACATGAAACATCTATATTACTTCTGAAATCAAATTCGTGGGGTATTTATTATAAATAATGAGACAATAATGCTTCCCTCTTAAACATGCAATCCTAGACTAGTGAAATTATTTCAGCAGTGCAATTCTCAACGTAATACAAATACAACCTCAATACGATATAGCCTGTCAGTTGTAGGCCTATAAATCGTTGTCAGTACATTTAACAGCGAAATACACTAACCGTCACAGTGGTAGAGAATTCCGAAAAAATTGACAAAGTTTTCTTTACAACTGGTTAAAAAAATAAAAAAATAAAAATAAAAGGCCTACTGTGGAGGCCTTTATAACACCATTCTGATTCGTGCATGTTGTCATTGCCCAATGTTGCGTCATGAAAATGTGTTTGTATATTGGATAACAAACTAAATAATCTACATTCCTTCCAATGTCATCACTTCACTTCATGACATAACATCACAATGTAAGCCTATACAAACACCCTGATATGGGTCAAATGAAGATATTACAAGGAACTATGATTCGATAATATTCTGTACTAGGGGGCGCGATAGAGCATGGCAATTAAAAAATATATATTGTCGGGGTATTAAGATTCAAAAGGCCTGATGTGTATTTAACGTAATTAATATATTGTTATAACAAGGCATATGTTCCAAAAACGTCATTTAACGAAATGCTAATAGCTGTAAACGCCATTGAGTCTGTGACAACAACAGGTTGATATTTTTCCCTCCCAACTCTAAACTCGCCAGCCAACAGCTTATAGACTTCAGATCCCCACAAGCCTGTTCGCCATTGTCATTCAAATAAGTGTGCGCATTGCAGGCAAATGAAAATGTAACAGGTTTTAATAATCCATCACGCAATATTAGCCTAGGCTATATGAAGCAAAAACGAATATACCTAGGCATGTAGGCTACCAGCCATTTTCCAAAACGCATTGTTTCTCGAACGAGTGATTTGAACGACTGTAAAAACGACTGTCATATCCGCAATAAATAAACAGCAAAGTAATTGACATATTCAAACACATTATGTTTTCCGTACATCCTGGCCCATGCAAAATACACATCCACTAACGTGGTTAAAGTTCTGTATTTCGAAGCAGGCAAACAAAACTACAGGCGACAGACATGTATACCTGATGACATCAGCATGCGCACTAGATTTAGTAGCCTATCAAATGATAAAACAGCTTACCGCAAAGTCCACCGCAATGCATCGAATAGGAAAACATATCCATGTTCAGACAAGGTTTAATACTTGCTTCCACCAATTCAAAGCTCTATTCCAAGCCATCGGCACGGCTTTACTAATACACAATGAGAAATATACTTTGGCTTGTCAACTCCCAGGCCATAAAACAAAGTTTAATGGCATCACGTGCTCCCCCACAGCCATTCACAGACACAGCACTGGTTCCATAAATAACCGTCAACAGTTGTACTTATTCAACAACGACGATTACTCTGATGCCATATAAAATATGCAACATAAAAACACCCCACAAAAAACGTGTTATTTCTAGTTCACCATGATATGAAATGCCGTGTGCTTCTTTTCCTACATATATGTATTTTTAGGTCATTATAAGACATAACAAAAGTCTGAGAAACTAATCTGTTACAGGTCAACATCTACAGATAGCTTTTTGCTCTTCTTGGCTTTTTGCCCATAAACACCTTTCCGATGACCCTCTGTGATGTATGACGCAGTAATCAGAAACACACGTGTTAACTTTCCACTGTGCATAAACTGGTTGAATCAACATGTCCACGTGATTTCAAAGAAATTAGTTGAACCAACGTGGAATATACTGCTCAAATTCTGCTCCCATATTAAGTTGTCTCTCTCTAGGTACTTATATCGCCAAAATATAACGATAGAGAGATGTATCAACAATGCTTCAATAAAACGTTATAGCCATCAAATGCATCACATGCATTGATGTAGACCCGAATCATGAATCCTCCCACTGGACACAGACGTCAGTCAGTTCAACGTCTAGTTTACATTTGGTTGAGTTGTCAACTAAAGTGAATCCACGTCAAATCAACCAAAAATGCCACCCTGACATTAGATGTAGGTAAGAAGTTGGGTAAAAAAAAATACAAAATTCCATGTTGATTCAATGTCATCACATTACATTTTGTTGTTGTTCAAATAACCCCCAAACAACGTTTTGCCTAGTGGGCTCAGTCTCTTTAAAAACGATACACGCTCTAAAAAAAATAGTTTGGTTATACTCCACCTACATCTTGATACTTCAGTTCAGAAACCACTTATTTTCAATGTCGAAAGCATAATACGGATCAGTTGGTCATATTGCGTATAGACCGATCATATATTCAAATTCAGTGACGTGTAAGGTAAACGATTCTGGAAAAGAATCATGGGACTGTTGGGCAACAGCGCCTCTTGCTGGAACATCCTAATCATTTCCCATTTTCAACGTGTTCAGTTTTTAACCCAATTCCTGAAACGCATAGCCAATTTGTTGCCGCTGGATTTTAGCATTCATTTGCATGTCATGATATTGTGTACATGTATAAATTGTAGGCTCTGTATGCAGTTCAATCTAGAAAGAATCCCTAGATGATCTAGGATTATTAAGAATTAATTCCTAATACAACAGATAGGCTATATGGATTAAAATGTTGCCATGGTTTTCAGTAATTGTATACTATAGGCCAAACTACCCGGACACTTAAAAATATAATTCGTATGACAGTTAACTGCTACAAATGAAAAAAAATCTAAACACTGTACTATGAACACAGACCAAACATAATAATTAAGTAACCCGTTTTCTTTGTCTGTTTATGTCTATATGAATGATCTATACGTTGATATACAGTGTAATATTTTATTTAACTTATGGGCGATATGGTAAGAACGAACGAAGGATGAAATAACAGCTCTATATCCATATGTTGGGACGTGAGTTGATTTCCAATCCAGAGCATAGTCTAGAAGTTAATCGAGTAATTTAAATGCTCAGGGTTTTCTCATCCTCATTCGCAGGCCCCACTTTTATAGGCTTCCCTCGTTCCAGGCTTTCTCTCTTTTGCCGCATTGCAGTAAGGCTGTAAATACATTCGCAGCTGCCTGTCAGGCAACAGTGAAATACTGTCTTTGTTCCGTTGCCCTCATCTCAGGCAGCTGAAAAAAGCTATGAAAACTGCTTCTCTGATGGGAAAGTACAACCTTTCTATTTCAGAAAGGTTCACATTAGACTATATGTTGCATTTTTCCCACACTCCTTTGTTTTGTAAAAAACAAAAACGTTTTTTTTTTCACACGACAAATTCACATTTTCTCAACATCTAAAGCTGAAAAGACTACATGTATATTGTTATTCTCTTCAGTTCACCCATGTACGACACTGTGTGGGTATATTAGGCTGCTAATATTAACCTATGTAAAGAAAAATAACTTTTATTAAATGCAATGATATATTCACACGTCCACAAAGTCCCTAATAGAAAGTGACATTAAACCCAAGACAATATCAGTAAAAACTCCGTCATGCTGTTGTTACCTCACACAACAGTGATGACATCGAATTCATGCCCCCAAAAGAGGACTAATGAACAGACTTCCCTTAGGAAATCTAACATCCTCAAATCTTCTGGCAGCCAGCTCCTCAAAACTCAGCTAGGCTGCTTGTTACTTCAGAGACGTTACGCAATCATATATATCATTATGTATATATATATATGATAATAATGATGATCATAGGCATACATAACAGGCAGAGAAACACAGATAGACACAGAGAGAGACACAGAGAGACAGACAGAGAGACACGGAGAGACACAGAGAGATACAGAGAGACAGAGAGATAAAGAGAGAGACACAGAGAGACACGGAAAGAGACACAGAGAGAGACACAGAGAGAGACACGGAGAGAGACACAGAGAGACACGGAGAGAGACACAGAGAGAGACACAGAGAGAGACACAGAGAGACACGGAGAGAGACACAGAGAGAGACACACAGAGAGACACAGAGAGAGACACAGAGAGACAAAGAGAGACACAGAGAGAGAGACACAGAGAGACAGAGAGAGAGAGACAAAGAGAGACACAGAGAGACAAAGAGAGACAGACTCAGACACACTGCCAGACACTGCTCATACCCACAAACATCGAAAGAACCCAACCCTGCACTTCAAAGAGAGTAAAAAAAAAAGTTACACTGAAGTCAAGATAAATATGTGTATTATATATTATACATTAATAATTTTGGTCGAACTACAATGAACACAACATCATTCTCACAGCAAATGACAATTCAAAGTATAGGTAAAATACCATTCACAGTTTGATGCGTTCAGATTTACATGTAATGTGAATGTAATCGTTGAGGTGTTGCCCCACAGTGCATACACACCAGCAGTGTTGCTCATGTTAAACATGTATGTTTTGGCTATAGTCTATACATGGAATCTCGACTGCGGTTCTGATTAGCCTACTGCCCTGGTGCAACGAGACAGGGAGTAGATACAGTCAAATAAACAAACATTGTATTATAATGTATATTAATTTTGTTTGTTTATTTCACTTTTGTATATTATCTACTTCACATGCTTTGGCAATGTTAACACGTGTTTCCCATGCCAATAAAGCCCCTTGAATTGAATTGAATTGTATAATAACATAAAATGCTTACCTAATGCAGGTGGGTAATCCATGCATTTTCTTGTGGTGACTCTGTATAAATAATACATGATGTTACAGTGAAACTATACAGATTATGAACAGCAGAGGCTCCTCTGTCGATGTGGAGTTCGGGTATGCACAGAGAAGAGAAAGCTAGCCCTGATACGTCAAGTAAATATGAAATAAAGTTATCGAGGACTCGGTATGTTTCTTTCATGCAATATTAAAAGGCTAATGTTGAGAGTGTAGGCTGAGCGCTTTGGTTGGGACGCTACAGTAGCAGAATGCAGTGAAAACATCGCTTGGGAAAATCAGGGAAAGGTCCATGAAGACGTTTGTCTCTTGCACATGACCAGTGGCATCCAATGACAGGCGATAGAGGCACATAAAAAGGTCTATTACCAAGTTGTAAATTCTCCTCTCACAAAAAAAAGAATTTCGACTGCAGCAATTCCCCCTGTTTTTTGCGCATAATGGCGGGGGCTATTCCCCCATTTCTTCAAAAAAATTGCCTGAACATCTCCTTTGGAAAGAGAAAGAACAGCCCCTGCATTTGTAATAAAGTTAGATTTTAACCGTAGACAAACCAAATCTGCTATTTTTTTGAATCAGAAGATATGTGCATACTTGAGAATATATAGTTTCCTATGCTAATAATGTTGCCTTTTGCCATGTTGAATAGCCTAACGAACGTGTTTCTAAACGTGTTGAGCAAACGTCGAGCCTGAACATTCCATACAGCTAATAATGAATTAAATGGGGTGTTGTAGAACACCAGGAAACGGAAACGAAGAGGGCAAAATAGTTTTTTTTTTTTGTGCAAAAACAAGAAGATAAAAAATAATCATGAAAAGATTTATTGCAAAAATATAGCGGCACTATGCAAAATTTTAACCAGAAATCAGAGACAATCCATGACAAGAAACATGTAGTCTTGCGTCGGTCAAAATATTACATTAAAAAAATGGAACCATATAGATATTTGAAACGAAACATGTTCAAAAGTTGCGACGAAGGTTAGGTTAATACCCATTCGAAAATGTTAATATTGAATTATTGACATGACTTACATTCAAATTCGATCAGTCCTAACACCGTTTTGAAAATGCAACAAATAACTACACATAATCAGCCTCAAAATAGAGAAATAGTTATGTAATGAAAATAAAATATGACTTGCTGTAATATTGGAATTGTTTGTAGTATTATTTATACATGTTTTGTTGTTGTATTGTTTGTACATTGTTGTGTTTAAAATGTGTGTGACTGTCCTTGTCTATCTTTGTTTCAGTGTTTTGTACGTGTTGTGAGTTTTTTGTGGACAACCGGAATGAGCGCTTAAAGCCTCTGAAAAAGCTAATGGAGATCCTAATACACAAACAAACAAGACAATTGTCATGTTGTGAGTAGGGTGCTCTGTCCGCTGTTCTAGTCCACACCGTTTGGACAGATTGTCATAGCCTACAGAAAATGCAACGTAAACGTATTTGTAAAGCAAAGCACACAACTCTGTAGTCCATGAAATCCAGGACTATGATTTATCAGACTATTGTGCAACATGTCATAAGATCAACAAAAAAATATATATATAATTTATGTATTTTGGCGTGCTCAATATTTTCTTGGGAAAACTAGGCTACGAAGAAATATGAAATTACATTACAGAAGTCTAATAGCCACATTGTAACAGACTCTCGTTCATGATAGTTACACGTTGCTTTGGGTCTGTAAAGACAGAAGACAGTGTCCACAAATAGGCGTTAGAATATTTTATCGTGTACATTTCAGCGTGATTCGTCTGGGGATTGTATTCTGGTGCATTCTATTGTAGTGTTTCAGTTACTGTGCCAGGACCTGTGCTTGGACCATATGACGTGGACACATCGAACATTCTCTCCTCGGTCATATGGCGTGGACATTCTCTCCTCGGTCATATGGCGTGGACATTCTCTCCTCGGTCATATGGCGTGGACATTCTCTCCCTGGTCATATGGCGTGGACATTCTCTCCCTGGTCATATGGCGTGGACATTCTCTCCCTGGTCATATGGCGTGGACATTCTCTCCCTGGTCAAATGGGTTGAAGGGAAATTATCTCTCCTCTAGCTGGCCTACCGACTGTTTCTTCTCCTCCTCTAGTTAAAGGATAGATCCGTGTTATGCAATGTTCAATTCCAGTATTGTCTATTATCATCATCCTCAAAGAATGTTGCAATTGTACATCATAAACTAATAGGGAGATTTTGAAAACTGCAGGCCTACGAATTGGGCCTGTACGTGATTCGAAACCAACCAACCTTGAGGTCTTATCCAGAGGAGAGTGTGGAAGAGCCGAAGAATTCATTTAGGCGCTCTGCTAATACCGGGTCGATTTATTGTCAGGGTATTGCAGCAGCTCGGTCTCTTGCGGTGTTGTAAAGTCCTGCTGTCTCTGTGAGTTATCGTATCTGTAAAATTTAGTAAAGTCCCTATGACACGTAATTCTACATGGATTCTGTTGATAACTTGCGCGCTGCGTTATACCATGATTATACAATTATTAGACTTGAGCAGAGTGCTGCTATAGACCCAGCAGACAGGCTTGTGTAATGGTTGAATTGTAAGCTACACGAAATGCCTTTTCTGTTTGTAGACCTAATGACAATAGAAAGGCTCGAAATAAGAACTAATTTCTGCCTAATGTTTAGGACTATTCCAACGGTTTAGTGGTGACTGGGGTATGTTTTGTCATCCAGCAGTCTTATGGTTGGCGTAATGTTCAGTAAACAGTCGACTGCTGAACATTGATCAACACACCTAGACACATTTGCCATTTATTTTGATGACGAAGATCATGAAAGGAACGCTGACAGATAAAAAAAACTAGCAACAGTATATACATAATAATATGAATAATAACCATCAGAATAATTATATTGATGATGATGATAATAATAATTATTATTATAGTAATAATAATAAATATTACACCCAATTGCTCTAATGTAAAAGCCTATTTTTAACTGTTTTCTGTTATCAACAGGTAATTACTTTGTTAGTCATTATATTTACGCGTAAAATACAAATCTACAGTCAACAATAGACTGAAGGATAATTTTTTAGCAGAATCTGAAATAGCTGCAATAGGTCAAAATATTCCATATATCGATAAAAGCGATGCACCAAAGCCCCTCGTCAATGTTTCCCAAAAATATTTTTCATGAATTCATTGAACATCGTCGCTAAAAAATCTTTATGGCCCCTCGCCCTCAACCCATCGTCATCGATAGAGATGCGGTCTTCTGTCGAACAACGTCGCCCTCTAGCGCTTCTGATTTACAACTAAATGATTTCCTAGTGACCTATAGAATAAGTTGTCTCTTCATTAGTAAATACTATCTAGTAGGATACTTTACCAATGCTTGGAGAATATACCATTACTATGTGTCAATTATCATAATTTATTTTTTTACCAAACTAACCAAAATTATCATACGCATACATTCAAATCCAGACGTTTTTTTTTTCGTTTTTAAAATGTTTCTTACACAGAATCGACATTACTTGACATATTTCAATGTATTTCAGAAACAGGGTTTAAATCCACCCTTGCAGTACCAATAGAATCACCACTGTAAACGGCCTTTTACACAGCAGTCAAAGTGAAGTTTTTGCCCTCTCAGTAGGACATGTAGATAGATGGTGAATAAACATGACTTTCTTTACATTAGGGGGGCTGATTTCCTCTCAGTCGCGAAGAAAAACAATTTATCGACCAGACACCCTGTAGAAAGTGTCTGCATTTGTGTTTGTCAGCAAAAGACTCAAACACCCAAGTAAGAGGGTTTGAAGGGAGAGAGGTACCCTGGCTCATAAAGTAATTTAGACCAGACGTCTAGCCATCTATATATCTTTATGGGACCACTGTTCTTCCTGCTTTAAAGCAATTATACGTACAGGTTGGACAATAAATTGGAGATCAGTGCAACACCTCTCCCAATCATAAATACTTTATTACCTCTTTAAACAATGCAACATTCTCCTATTCAAGTGAAATCCAACCACATTGTAAGCCAAATTCATATTATGAAAAAAATGTTTCTAAAATGTGAGTTCAGTATACCAAATGACACTTTACGTTGTTTAATTCTGATGACCTTAAAAAAAGAGAAAGAAACCTTCTCATTAGTCCTACTTTCCTAGTCACCAAATAGTTCTAATTTCAGTTTTGCAATAAGGCATTATTCGTCCTATCTCTCAATCCTGCAAACTACTGCATTAGTGCAAATAAATGAAATACAGCCTTAAATACAGCCTTAAATACAGCCTGAATTGGATTCGGAAAATGCAGGAATATGCTAAGATTAAGGCTACGCCCAATCATGTTTCATTTCAAAACTAACCTAAAAAAACACCATGAAACTAATATAAATACTAAAAAAGAGTATAATTTCATTTTAAATTCTAGTCCCAGCCTTACAAACATAATCAGTCAGCCTCTACCTTTTAAGTAAGTTATATCATTTCCAATTTGCGTGATGGATCTTTCACTGAATTAGGCCTACAATATTCACTGAAAATATTAGCACAAATATATCCTCTGAAAACATGACATTGTTCAAATACACCACGAAGAAAACGATACGCAAGCACATTCCCATGGGCTCATACTGGGCATAAATACTCGAGTTCTGGAGTAATTCGTTTAAGACTCAACATTAACTTTGATTTCCCCCCCCCCCCCCCAAAAAAAAAGCAAGAACGTTATATTCCAAGTATTCAGAACAATATGGTACATCAAAAGGCGAGGGATTACACATCCACTCTAGCATGGGCTATGTGATCCTTAGTGCCCCTCTCTCTGTTCATCTTTTTCATTTTCATTCTTCTGTTCTGGAACCAGATTTTGACCTGTCTTTCAGTTAAATTGAGATTTCGAGCCATTTCGTTTCGTCGATCTCGTGTCAAATACACGTTGTAAAGGAATTCTTTTTCCAGTTCTAGTGTCTGATATTTTGTATATGGACATCGCTTCTTCCTTGTTGAACGTGCATGAATCCAGTTTGCTGCAGGGTTGTCTGGAGAACAGAGGACAAAGTTGAAACTCACACGAGAAATAGCAGGAAAACGAAATAAACAAACCATGAATATGGTAAATACAAGCATCAGAATGAATAATTGTATATTTGTAAAAAAATAAAATAAAAAATAATAATAATACTGAATTTGTTGACGCAATTATTATCACACGCTTGTGTTAAATAACCACTACATCCGTAGGCAGTGTTTTGCGGTCCGTGGTACAAGATAGACACTTTTATAGGTTAGTAAAACCTCCAATTTTACACACCTAGCTCGTACAGTTCTTAAGGTTGTAAATCAGGGGGAGATTTCGTTTACTTACTTGGGTCAAGTTGTTTTTTCTCTTCTTTAGGCTCGCTGTGATTCGAAGTATCACTGCCAACGCTCTCTTTGGCCACATTTTTCGGGCATTCGGACAATCCACAAGCATAACCAGGGCCACGGACAACCACCTGAGTTTCTGTCTCAGAAGTGGCACTCTCAGTCCTTTTCAGTGGTAAACTTTCGGGCTTGGTTCCATTTGTTCCATAATGCCGGCTGTTATAGTGAAAGCCGGAGAAAGAAACGTTGTTAGAAATTGGGTCTATCCACGACCGAACATATCTGCTGTCTGCTGCGGAGAGGTGGGACTGGACGTAAGGATGGTAAATCCCTGATACTGCGGCGGTGGACTGCGTGTGGACCGAGGACCAAGACCCTGGGAAAACGGCTGATTTGGGTGCAAAACTGCAGGAGGAAAAATCTGCATTGTCCCCAACACCTGGTGGCATTGAGGTCGTACTGTGCGGAGACTGGACAAAGCGTGGCCTGTACACATCCTCTGCTTCATGCCCCATTATAGAGTCCACATAATAGTTACTTAGAGTGCTACTGGTCGACATGTTTGAATCCCTTCGTAGTCATATAAGAGGTTACACTGTTATGGAAACCTTTCCTCTGAACAATCACAGTATTTTTGCTGGCTTCATTCTTCAGGGATTGGTTACATGAATCACGTGATCATATTTACCAACGCAGTGAGTAAATCAGTCCGCTGTAATGGTATGGGCCTATGTTTAATTTGCCTTTTTATTTAAAGAATGCCATAGAAACCGAATGGTTACGGAGAAAGAATGTCAAACTTTAAGTAATGATGTGTTAGTGGACGTGTTGAATGTGCATACGGTTTAGGGTGGTGCAGGTCTATTTTGTTTTACGTATAGATTAGCCTAATACACACATTTATTTCACAGCCACCACTCAACATTGACGCCACACCATATTATGTGTGAAAACTCTCACAAGATATCGTCATAAAGTATATCATACACTCAATGCTTGTAAAACATTTTCATAGACTACTAGTTGTAAGTCCTCGTTAAATAAATGTTATAACATGCTATAAAATAAGGATCATTTTTGCACCGACTCTGTATTAAACTAGTCACTTTCACTAGTTTGGTTGGTCTTGTAAGTTTGAACCAGCTAGTGTTATTTGTATAGTGACTGTATTTATCTAGAGGAGAGACATAATTATTTTATGTGTATCAATAAAATATTTACGAGGTGCGTTTGATTATGCATCCGTGTGCCCACAATAAAACGGACTATTGGCGCAACAAAGTGTTTCTGTGCAGAGTGATGTCTAAAAGTCTGGATTTAAGAGGATCTTTTTAGGTTTACAGAACACATGACTTGTTGATTAGGCAACTTTTGTAAACTCTCATCAAGAGATGAATACAAACGTAAATAAAATCTGTCAACTGATTTATTTCAAATACATTATGCCACGATGGAACAAAAACAACGAGGAAGAAGAAAGAACAGAACTGATTATCACATAAATGTTCACATGAGGACAAAACAACATGGCGGCGACGTGCCAATGAATTTGTGCTTGAACATCATAAGGCCCAGACAGGCACTAGGGACCCGCTTCTTCAGCAGAACATTGCATTAGCTTGAGCTACGCAAAATATTATAAGCCTTGTTAGAAGACATTATAAAGGCTCACACGTGTTTATAACACGTCATAGAGCATTATAACTTAATGCTTTAACTAGTGTTGTAAAAAATAATGATGTGGCCAAGCAGGCCATTGATAAATAAAACCATGTAATCTGTTGTTGGGCTGTGTGTGTGTTTTTCAGCGTTCATTCGTCTGGACATGGGGGTGTGCAATTCGTGTGTAAAAGAGAGGCAGGAAAGAGGAAAATAGTGTGTACCGAATTCAAATAGTCTACCCGGATAGAGTTATAAACTTGGCTTGGACTTCTATACACAGGGGCAGCAGATACGTCTACTACTGGGCAAAGCGATCTGCCAGTATAAGCTTACAACACAAGCCATATCATGACATTTAACCACATCAACATAAATAACAACTTAATTTCTGATATTTTGAATCATGACAGAATGTTTGGCCAATATGTTATCAATTAAATGTATTTTAATGATTACGGTTTTAACCCGAAGTAAAACATTATTGTAGTCCTTATATATATGACAAGAGGTTGCTGTTTAGGTGATAGCCTATTGGATGTATCAATGTTGTGATAAGAAAAGCATTTTATATATTCTTCTATGCCTATTCCTTGCTCTTTTTATTTTGTATAATTTGTTGTATTTAACCTTTATTTAACTAGGCAAGTCAGTTAAGAACAAATTATTATTTACAATGACAGCCTACGCTATTAGAATATATGGTTATGTAACCTATTTTGGAAACCTAATGAACTCGTTTTTCTAAGAAGTTCCTATATCCGGACCCCAATGGCTGTTTTTGTAGGTTGTTGGGAACCTTCCCAGATCCGTGTAAATATAATAAAATGTTTAGGTACATGGCATGAATAGGATACGATGCTTGTTTTTGTGTGTTTGAATAGAAATATTCATGTGTATTTTGTATATTTTAATTGATGTATTAGTGTGTATTTTGAGTATTTAAATAAGTATCCTACGTGTCTGAACGCTCCAAGTAGCTCCTTCAACAAAGCCTGACATCAAAGTTGAGGGAATTAAACATGTAGTAGGACAGGGGTATTCAACTCCTACCCACGAAGCTTGGCTCGCTGGTTTTCTGTTCCACCTGATAATTCACTGCACACACCTGGTAACCCACGTCTAAATCAGTCCCTGATTAGAGATTAGAGGGGAACAATGAAAAAAAGTTGTGGCACTGGCTTCGAGATCCTGAGTTGAGGTTGTAGGCTATATATACGTACGTGTGTGTGTTTGTGTGTGTGTGTGTGTGTGTGTGTGTGTGTGTGTGTGTGTGTGTGTGTGTGTGTGTGTGTGTGTGTGTGTGTGTGTGTGTGTGTACACCACATATAGTCCTTAGAAACCAATTGGATAGCATATTCACAAAACAACTCAACTTCACAAGCTAACGTTTATTTTCAAATACAGGCATGTTTCTGAATGCTAATTGACAATAGGTCTAGCAATGAATTAATAATAAGAGCCATAATTAATTAATTGGTCAATAGATAGACTAGGCCTGATAGTCTTTGAATAGCTAAACCGCAATCATGTTGAGCATAGGCCAACGCTCAAATAGAGATGTTTGTGAATATTAGTTTTCTTAATTTGATTGGTTCACATAACAATGTGAAACTACGGCCAGTCATTAATAATTCTAGCGGAACTAAAATAACCTTATTGCGGGCTCCTACAAATAGTTCTCTGTTTTGTTACATTTATTTATACATCTGATATACATGAATGCATTATTGTAAGTGCTCTTGATAGGATAATTTGCTAAGTGCCTAAAATGTAATGGAAAATCTGTCTTCATGAAAAAGCCTATGTCTACTTGCAAGACGAAGCACTGAAATAAGAAATTACATTTGACTATACATTTATTGCAGGATACATGCCACAAACATGCGTAAGATTTACACTCATTAACATTGCTCACCACATTTATGCTATATAAACGTTTATATGATTACGATTCAGCTAAGAGTTAGAGCTTAATTCTAAACGAATGTATAACTTTTCATCCACTATCGATTTAATGTGTTTTCATGTCCGAAAAATGAGCTTCCAAACAAGTCAGAATCAATCAAACCAAAACGTTTAATAATGCATACATAGTACGTTTTAATAATTTAAGACGTTATTAATGTACCCTGTGAAAAAATATATTCAAAATACACAATGCGTCACCATGTAAACATGAAAATAAAATAGCAGTCAGTCGCAGTTTCGGTGAAAAAACCCCAAAAGTCCGATGCTCCCACACCACCGCTTAGAGGAAAAATACAATAAATCAAGCTTTCCGTAAGCAAACTCACGAAAAGGTGAGATTTGAAGTAAGTCCCCGAATTCGGTTTTCACTGTTCATTTTCTTAAGCTTCATCCTACGGTTTTGGAACCAGATCTTGACTTGCCTGTCGGTGAGGTTGACGCCTTTACTGATCTCTAGACGGCGCTCTCGGGTCAGGTACATGTTGAATAAAAACTCCTTTTCCAATTCAAGCGTCTGGTGCTTTGTGTAGGGGCATCTTTTCTTCCTGCCGCTTGTTGCAGTCATCCAATTGCTCGTTGGAGGGTCCGTTTTGCTGTCTGAAATGTAATCAAATCAACAAATGGTTTAACATGACAAAATATGAATATATCACTCAGATTTTTTAATTCATGAAAATATGTTTTCACTAGTCACACAGCTCTGGTCAGAATTATATAATGTATAAATTATATTGATATCGTGTTATATGAGTAATATTAGTTGGTAGTCGTGGGTCAAACGTGTTGAGAATAGTACAGGCATAAATAACAACACATTCTCTAAATTACACGACTAAGTTTTTTGACCAAATTAATATTTTAAACGAACTAAAATACACATTTGTGAGAGACGGTTTCTGTATCATCACAACACTGAGGATGAACATACAAAACAAACTACAGACATTATTTCTCCTAGGTGTTAATATACACATAAAATATATATATATGTATATATATATATTTCCCAAAAAATAAAAAAGAACGTTCTATTACTATCAACAAAGAAACAAATAAATTAAGAAAACCTAAATATAAAATACTAATTGATGCAGACATGTCTGGTCCGCGGTTGAACCGTTTCCTGTAAAAGCCTTTTACTGCAACCTGAGTAAGGCTCTCATTAAACATTACGACTTTAGGGCTGTTTGTGTTTTATATTGGGTTTTATGGTACCGCCATACGAGTCATCCTTTTACTGTACCTACCTTTAGATTCTCTTTGTGTCAACTCTGGGCTGGAGACTGAAGATTCAGTGGAGCAGTTCTCCTCCCGTTGCGCGGTGGATGTAGGATTCGGGATTTCCGCGGGGATGGGTGTCTTGCTGGTCTCCCGGTTATGCGGTATCTCGGCCGTTTTCTTTTCCAGTTCGACAAAAAAGGAAGACAACTGCGGTTTTGGAGTGACTCTGTTGAGCTGCACGAATGTGATGTTTGGACTTGTCTTCTCCTGGCCATAGTCCTGGTCTTTCCCAGTCGAGTAGGTTTGGTTTAATCTGAAATACCCTGGGACAGGGATCTCGGGGCAGTCAACTGAACACGATTCGGGGATTATATTAGCATATACAGGGACATCGGACGAGTTGACCTTTGCTCTCTTGTCGGAATACATGCAGAAATTCCTCTCCTCCTTAATGTTTTGTGAAAATGTGCAATTGGGCATTTGGTTGGATGGTTGCTCTATTCCGCAAGGTCTACTGGGATCTGTCCAGTTATCAATTTGAGGTATGTAAGGGTGGAAATTCATGCCCATATTTTGGTGGTTGACATCCCCTCGTTTACTGAGAGACGGCAAGAGTCCACAGGTTTGCATTCCGTAAATTCCCATTTCTGCACCGGACGGCATGTACATGTTGCTGCTGGAGTAAAAACGGTCAGTCCTGCAAGCGCCAATCAACGAATCAACTACAAAACTATTAGTAACAGGAGAGCTGTTGGGAAAGGACATTTTGGATAAGTTTTTAAAGGAGAGAGATGTCGTTTGTAGGCTGACATATCTAGAAAAACAACGTCCGCGTTGCTTAGGATGCCTCTCTGCCACACGACAACCTCACCAATGAAATGTGAAAATGGCCTTGAGACGCAGACTCTTTTCCCATCACATGGAAACATTGACTCATAACTAGGAAGCAGACGTGGTCAACAGCGACACCTAGAACACAGACTTGAAATTGATTCAAACTGACTGACGAAGGACATCTTAAACATTTAGCCTGTCTTCTTTGCTTGATATGAAGAAAAAAAAAATCTAAACTAAGGATGAACATGGACTTAACGTTGAGATAATTAACCGTTACATCAAGCTCCAATCCCCTTACTTTGGCACATTTAAATACATTGAAGACCATTTTAATTCACACGAATAATCTACTCAGTCATACAAGTCAAAGCTTTGACATGAACTAAAATAACGATTTCTAATCACACGGTGTAGTGATGGAAATATAATCCTAACCGAAAAAAATCTATGTACATTAGGTGGTCTTTTTCAATAATTTCAACCAAAACTTCAACCAAATCTGGCTATTATCTGGCTATTATAGGCCTATATCTTTTATTTTGTAATTTAATTCTTAAATAAACCGTGTCTGGTTTAGGATATTATCCTCTAAAAAACTAAATTACAAGGAAAGGTGATATCGATTGCCCGGTTCTACATTTTTGTAACCTTTGAATGCCTGCTCAGGGTACGGCACACTGTATTTGTGACCTATATGACGGACTGGGAAAGTAGGTGGACGCATTTAATAATAAAACCCTACGGAGCTAAACACTCTCCCCATAGTAGCCTATTCTCAACTCAGCATCTCATACATATAACAGCTCCAGGTTTGCAAATAGGTAGACAATGTTGATTTTTTTTTTACACAGAGAAATCAACAAGCATACAAAAATAGATACCCCGATTGTTTTGCTGAACAAAACGAAGAATGTTATTAGAAGCACGTTGAACAGGCCAACCTCAATTGGTTGGTGCATGTCGATTACTAAACACAAGAAGGATATACTTGACTGCGCAAATATCAAGATCATTGTAAATTACATTTAAAGAAAATCCGGCATAGGCCGACGATATGCTTATATTAAAGCCAGAAAATGTGTTAAGAATACGTTTGTCTGCAGCGTATTGTTAAATAACTGCAGGAACACAGCATTTAACGAAATCATCCAGGTATTCAGACGGGTATCATAAGGGATTTAATAACTAAGCAAATAATTTAGTTAAATGCGTGAACCAGGAAAAATATGCATGCTTTTGAAGGTACTCTTCGGGTTCCGTTTAAATTAAGGTATCAAACCAACCCTGGTCTACTCAACGTCTACTCAACATTTTAGGGTTTACACTTTTAGAGATCACATTTTTTTGTAAATAATTTTACACTATCAGAGAATATGGATTGAAAGTAAAACAACATGTTTATTAGACAAGGTCTAATGCTCGTCCAAATCAAAATAACTAGTCAAATGCATCCGCGCGACAAGTAGCCAAGTGGTTAGAGCGTTGGACTAGTAACTGAAAGGTTGCAAGATCGAATCCCCGAGCTGACAAGGCAGTTAGCCCACTGTTCTTAGGCCTGTTCTTAGGCCGTAATTGAAAGAGAGTATGAATATGTTCTTAACCTGACTTGCCTAAAATAAAAACATGCACACGACAATTGAGGAATCCAGATAGGCCTTATGACTTATCTTTTTTTTTTTTTTTTATTTCGTCAGGCTTTCAATTTAAGTTTAACCCAGTAATATTTCAAGTAATTTCAAGTCATGTCCATAACAACAAATTACCAAAGATCATGCAAATCTATCGGTTAAACTTGGGCTTGGTGTCTCCATTGGAGGCTGGTGGGAGGAGCTATAGGAGGACGAGCTCATTGTAATGTTTGGAATGGAATGAATGGAATAAGTTGAACATGTGTTTGATACCAGCCTGTCCTCCTACAGCTCCTCCCACCACGGCTGTATATATATATGCCTATGATATACATATCCACATAGTTAAAGCTAATGCTTAATCCACTTTAAAATGGTGGTGTTAGGCTACTACTTCTTAGAAACAGTGATGGTGTCCCTTTGATTGCAATGCATGGAATGCATCAACTGAACACAGTCTGCTTGGGCTATTATGTAAAAAAACATATATATAAATATAAATAAGCTATTTCCCAACATTTACTAGGCTATATTCTCTCATCAAACCCCGGACAGAAACATTAGCAGCTTTTCAATAGTTTTCTAGATCACAGTTGTAGTCACACATACGTGTGTTTTCGTGAACAAACTCTAATCGAAATTTGCTACACGTCTGCCCTCGTGTGGTTAGAATGGGAACGAGGAGTCAACTGGCAATGTCTGTACAATATTTTCCGACACAACAATTTCCTAAACCAAAAACCTAATAAAATATGCCAACCATCACAAGACTGACTGACATGTGTGTTTGTGATTGATTTCCAAACATATATTTTATTACTGATTTCCTACGGCTTCATTTCGAATGATCAGATGCGCTGACATTATCTCAGCGAAAGGAATAACCAAAACCTACTACCGGTATGGTAAAAGTGGTCATTCCCCTGCCTCGAAAAATACAATATTTAAGTTTATTCAGGATTATATTAATTAACTGTTTCGCTTTTAGTTTACTGACTGCCAATTTTTTGTTCATGTCTGCTATAAAACACGAGGGACTCACACGCTGCTTGGAATTAAACCATTGATTAAACCAAATATTTAGGGTTTCCATGTTGGTACAAAAGCTAAACTATAATATAGTATTGTTGTATGACTATAATGTCATGCGTAATGCTGCCACATCAGAAGCTTGCGCGTGATTTGACGTATATTGCATTACATTTAATGAAACATCTCAATTGGTTAGTATAGGAGACAGGTATATCAACTTCAAACACGAAACTGTATCGCTGGATCTGATTGCTTTTCAAACAAGAAAAATCACTGCTTCGCAGCCATATTGGAATCCTGCTGCAGTGCAGATATTATTCAGGCGTCGGTTGTCAAGGAGAACAGCCAAAAGGCGCCTCTACATATTCAAAGGTGAGAGGTGACGACCTTGACATTATACTAGAAGTTCAAAGGCATCAAATAACGTTTGTATGTGAAATGAACAATATTTCATCGTTAGTAGGCTACTGACAACATTACAAATAAAAACACAACTATTTTTTTAAGCTGCCAAATCAAACATAGGCATTTTACGCACGGGAGTCATTCCCTTTTAATAATGGCATGCCATTTCAAGTTAAATATAAAAAAATATATACTAAACATATATACACAATTGGTCATAGCCTATGCATTTAGATTTTCTACATGTATAACTCAATAGCTTGACAAGTAAGAAAGGACTGCATCTGTCTCGACTATTTGGGAGTAGGGCCGCATTTGGAGTGGCCAGAGGGTCCAATAGCCTCCGATTTACACATTTACAGCTAGTTTTTATTATGCTGTCTAGACGGTTCAAGGTTTAGTAAACAGCCTTAGTGTAAGACAACATAAAAGGATAAAAGGTCTAGTCTAAACTTTGAAGTTGAAGAAAATAAAAGGCGCTTCTGCTTGGATGCAAAAGACTATTAAGAGGATATTCGCTCTATGGTCTATTCACATAACCACCAGCTTCAGTGCCATTAGTACTTTATAAAATATTCAATATCAGATTGCTTATATACATTGCAATATACATCATTTTATCCCTATGCAACATGTGGATCCTGACCAAAGCCGAAAGGAGTTCGTGATTGCAATAAATTGAGGTAACGCATAACTACATTTGCCATGTGTACTTTATTTGATACCACAATATACATAACATGCGTCTATTAAATGCATACACAATTCTACTATTGTAAATGACTTATTACACTCGTTAATTACTGTAATCAAAGTACGCGTTGCTTACTGCAATGTTTGTGAATCCACCAAAGCACATACCGTGTAAACTTAAAACTTATATACGTACAAAAGTAAGGTACAGGCCTACATAGCCTAGATAGTACAATGAATTACCGTAATAATATGCAAAGGAACATTATGTCGAGGTCTCCTGGATGATTTCGACACTGGATTGAATCTTATCTTCAATAACAGGATTCATGTGTTCATTGAGGTATGTATTCAAGTGGAAGATGCAAAAAGAGTTGCATAGATAGATTCAGCCTGTTTTACAATGTTCAGTTTTGTTGTGCGGTGTTTCACCTGTTGTTTGTATAGATTGTGCGATGTACCAACAAAAAAAAAAGAGTTGTGAAGCACTTATGGCTCCTCTAAATGCAAAAGATCAATATAAAGGATTCCCAGTGAAATACCGAAACCGGTCCCGGTTTAGCTTTTTCTCTTTCATTCTTCTGTTCTGGAACCAAATCTTCACTTGTCGATCTGTCAGGTTTAACTTCCTTGTCAACTGGAGCCGCTTCTCCTTGTTTATGTACACATTGAAGAAGAATTCTCGTTC
Source organism: Oncorhynchus mykiss (assembly GCF_013265735.2). Lineage (NCBI taxonomy): Eukaryota > Metazoa > Chordata > Actinopteri > Salmoniformes > Salmonidae > Oncorhynchus > Oncorhynchus mykiss. The sequence continues at coordinate 44,954,755 of NC_048586.1, forward strand.
AAGTTCTCGGATCTGGAATTTTGAGTAGGGGCATCTCTTTTTTCTGGACTTTGACGAACCTAAACGGGACAAACAATTGTTTTACCACACAGATGTAGAACAATGCAGTTCAGATCAAAGTTGGTACAATGCAAATGTTAGTACAGAACATATAATTAACAAGTTAGCTGAGTAAACAAAATTATCTTCCCGCGCGCAGTCGCTAACACACACAGGCAGATATGCGAGAGCGAGTGAGCGCGCACATACACACGTAGGAACTCACACGGATATTATATTTGACTCTATGTCTGTCCTAGACGGTTCGTTTCGACGTTATAGGTAAAATATTTTTTTGCAGCTAAAGATAACCCCTTCACATGTATGTGTCATGTATCTCGAACAATAGCATATCATACCTCCCTGGTTATATCATTGCTTTGTTACTTTGTACACTCACTATCGTAAACAAATAAGACTGATAAACATGGCTGCATTGTAATTTACACAGTGCAAGAGAGTCAGATGACTTCTAATCAGATATGCATCAGAAGTATTGCAGCATGGCTCACCTAAACTGGTTTCCCATCGTAAATATTTTTACAACAGTAAACTCAATCTTATTGGGGTATATAAAACCGTTGTGTGCTTATAAAGGGGCACATAAAATCGGAACGACTACGTTGTGGACTTACTATAACCCATTTAATGCTTGTACCTACTTGGGCTGTTGTTCTTGTCCCCGGGGCAGTTTGATATAGAATAATCATGTTCGTCTATGTCCTCAGTTGGGTCTGAAGTCTGTTTATTACATGCAGCATCTCCGGGGAGACTGGAGTCTGCCTTCTGTTTTGAGTGTTCGGGCCCAGAGTTGGGCTTTTCAGAGTTAACAGTCTGGAAGAACTGATCGAACCCTTGTGGAAGAACCCCATTTCGGCCGACATTGGTGAATAAATTGCATGGCGAGTTCATACCGCTGTGATGCCCGTACAATGAATCATGTTTTAAAATCATTTCCGCCCTGTTCGATGACGGGATTAAGTCTCCGTGCATTATCTCGTCCGTTGAGTAGTAAGAAGCGTAATTGCCCCTGTAATGCCATTTGCTTGGGTGATCCAGTCCATAGTCTCTGAAAGCCACTCCTCGAACAGGTCGGACTTGAGCTATGTTGGAAGAATAAGGACAATTATTTTGACACGAAGTAGTCTTGGGTAAAAACGAGGAGATTGATGAAAAATCAGGCGCCGAAACATAATATGTACAACTTGGTAAATACATATTTGACACACAGTTGTTACGCTCATCGTACTCCGACATATATCCTCTTCTCTCTTTTGCTATAGCGAAAGGAATTTGTAGCTCGAGTGCGTTAAACTTTGTCCATCTATTGCACCATAGGCGTGTGGAAAGGATCCGCGAGGGAGAAAAAAATCGGAAACGTAGGCTGACGTGCAATTCATCTTGATCGATTCCTGAGGTATTTTTCTCATGTGATCCAGTAAAGGAATTACTATATACCAATATCAGTCATTATTAATAACTAGAGCAACTCATTTGACCGCAAATAACAGTTAGTTCATTGGTTTCCTGGGTTTAGAAACAACTCCTTTGTAAATATGTGCTTGCCCTTGTGATATAGACATTAGTAAACAATCCCTGAGAGATTTCATCAATGCAACAGAATTCGAGTTATATAATGGCAAACCCACAACTTTGTCGGTATTTATTTCGTGCACTATATGTGCGCGCTATTAGGGAAGTAGGCAATTTACGCATCATGATAGTTCAATATATATTACACCAGACATTACATGACCAAAAGTATGTGGACACTTGCTCGTCGTACGTCTCATTTCAAAATCATGGGCATTAATATGGAGTTGGTCCCCCCTTTGCTGCTATAACAGCCTCCACTCTTCTTTGAAGGCTTTCCACTAGATGTTGGAACATTACTGCGGGGACTAGCTTCCATTCAGCCACAAGAGCATTAGTGACGTCGGGCACTGATGTTGGGTGAAAAGGTGTTTGATGGGGTTGAGGTCAGGGCTCTGTGCAGGCCAGTCAAGTTCTTCCACACCGATCTCGACAAACCATTTCTGTAAGGACCTTGTTTTGTGCACGGGGCATTGTCATGCTATAACAGGAAAGGGCCTTCCCCAACCTCTGCCACAAAGTTGGAAGCACAGAATCGTCTAGAATGTCATTGTATACTGTAGCGAACCTCTTAAGGATCTGCCCCTTTTTTCAATTTTCGCCTAAAATGATGTACCCAAATCTATCTGACTGTAGCTCAGGCCCTGAAGAAAGGATATGCATATTCTTGGTACCAATTGAAGGAAACACTTCGAACTTCGTGGAAATGTGAAAGGAATGTAGGAGAATATAACAGAATAGATCTGGTAAAAGATAATACAAAAGAAAAAAACAACCGTTCTCATGTATTTTTTTGTACCATCATCTTTGAAACGCAAGACAAAGGCCATAATGTATTATTCCAGCGTAGGTTCAATTTAGATTTTGTCCACTAGATGGCAGCAGTGTATGTGCAAAGTTTTAGACTGATCCAATGAATCATTGCATTTCTGTTGAAGCTGTTGCATCAAGACTGCCCAAATGTGCCTAATATGTTTATTAATAACTTTTCATGTTCAAAATTATGCACTCCCCTCAAACAATAACATGGTATTATTTCACTGTATAGCTACTGTAAATTGGACAGTGCAGTTAGATTTAAAGAATTTAAGCTTTCTGCCAATATCACGTGTCTATGTCCTGGGAAATTTTCTTGTTACTTACAACCTCATGCTAACCGCATTAGCCTACGTTAGCTCAACCGTTCCCAATTAATATTTCCCTTCACTGGAACTAAGGGGCCTAACCTGAACCATGAAAAACAGCCCCATACCATTCTTCCTCCTCCACCAAACTGTACAGTTGGCACTATGCATTGGGGCATGCAGCGTTCTCCCAGCACCTGCCAAACACAGATTTGTCCGTCGGCCTGCCAGATGGTGAAGCATGATTCATCACTCCACGCATTGTGATGTTAGGATTGTGTGAAGGCTATTCGGCCATGGAAACCCATTTCATGAAGCTCCTGACAAACAGGACAGACAAACTTTATGCGCTACGTGCTTCTGCACTTGGCAATCCCATTCTGGGAGCTTGTGTGGCCTACCATTTCGGGGCTGAGCCGTTGTTGCTCCTAGATGTTTCCACTTTAGCACTTAAAGTTGACAGAGGCAGCTCTAGCAGGGCAGACATTTGACAAACCTACTTCTTGGAAAGGTGGCATCCTATGAAATTGCACGTTGAAAGCCACTGAGCTCTTCAGTTAGGCCATTCTACTGCCAATATTTGTCTATGGAGATTGCATGGCTGTGTGCTCAGTTTTATACACTGTCAGCAACGGGTGTGGCTGAAATAGCTGAATCCCTTAATTTGAAGGGGTGTCCACATACTTTTGTATATATAGTGTACTTGTTACAATGGCAACATTGTAGTTGACATACTCTTAGAGTTCAAGTTAAAGGGCAAAGAATGTTCCCCCATGCACAATACACTTCGAATCCAAATCTATACACACAAGTTATATGATTAATAATTTGGACAGATAAGACAAAACAAACGTACCTTTCTTTTCAATGCTCGTGCCTCAATAATACAAACAAATGCACAAGATGCACCAAACATCCACAAAAAAAAAAAAAAAAATGTATAATCCACATCTGCTACCAAAAAAAGAGGAAAAAGGTGAAAGGTAGAAAATAAATAGAAGGAAGAGAACAAAAACAAGAGAGAGAGACAACATGATGACCATTGTTGATTATAGTTCATTAGAGAGGAGGATTATGCCCAGCGTCGTCCGGTTTGGCCGGTGTAGGCCTTCATTGTAAATAAGAATTTGTTCATAACTGAGGTGCCTAGTTAAATAAAGGTTATATAATGTTTTAAAAATAAAATAATTGTAATAAATCATCCTAAATGTAAATTTAAAAAACAACGCAAGCGTCATCAGCATGATTGGTTGAAAAAAGGCTTGGCACTGCCAAGTACAACAGATCTCTGCTGGCTTTGACCATCTGTGGTCTGAGACCATGCGTAACCAATAGTTTTATTGCACAGACAAAATGACGGGTTCTAGTTTAAGTGTATATTTTAGCTGGTGGAGGAGAAACCCTTTGGTGGGGGACGATTACTTAGTAACCTATAATAACCTATAGTCTATCCTATCCTATACTTTCAACAGCATTTCAGACAATAGGCCTGTACTACTTTTCATTTTCAAGTTACTTCCTTTGCACTTTACGGATAGAAATATTGGCCTATTATTAAATAACATGAAACATGAAAGGGAAGTAAATAGTATAACATTCACCATAGTGAATTCCTAACATATTACGCCTATAATTGTGGGCCCTTACTGTTACTTTCCATAGTATTATTGCACTGATTAGGCTATGCCCGTTTAATGCTAAATCTACATAAATGTCCCAGATGAGGCACTTTCATTCCACACGACTATGCGTTGTTTTTTCGTAGAACAGGAACACAATAGGGTTACTAAATAATTTTTTGGCGACACCTTTGGTAACAAGTTAGAGAACGCTTTGTGTGTGTGTGTGTGTGTGTGTGTGTGTGTGTGCGTGTGTGTGTGTGTGTGTGTGTGTGTTCCAGACCCTCAAACATAGACCATTGTTTCATATAATTGTATATAACCTCAGTTGGGTCTGAAATGTTTGAGCGTAGCTAATTGGACAAAATAACTAGAACTAAATTAAAATGTTAATCTCAGTTTTCCCGAAATGCGTTGAGCCCGTGTTGTTTTTCTATATAGTGTACCACAATGAAATATTCCCAATCTTAACAACACAGTAAATGTAAAAAAAAATCCATTATACTATCATTATACTAACATTGCAGTAGAAAATCGTGAAACACACATGGACAACTACAATGTTAAAACGTCATTACGCACAAAACATGGCCAAAACGAAAAGTAAACGGCAAACAGACGGCATAGTAGAGGGGAAAAAATATATGTTTTATTGCAACCCATGTACTAAAACAACAATATCTAGTCCTATACTACCAATAATATCGTATGCAAAATAATTACTATTGGCAATGAACACAGATTGACACCGAAAAGATGAGTAAACCGCAAAACAGTTGTTGTTGACCAAATGGACGAGTTGGGCCTTGATTTCAGGCCTTGTTTTCAGGCCCGGATGCGTCATGAAATAGTCCTTGCAAATACCACACAAAAAAATAAAACAATTTGAATGATGAGAAGGCAGTTTACTATCTGCTTAAAGTTTGTGTAGGTATTTTTTGTTGTTGTAAGATACTAACTTGACCTTAACTTTGTTTTGGCGCCCCCATATCTGAAGAGCACGAGCATACGTATTCTAGCAGAGTTCTCATAAAAAAGACCTTGGGAGAACACACCGTTCCCCTTTGATCCTGTCAGATAATGAGATTGTAAAACTAGAAAATATAATTTCAGAATTATGAGCTAAATAACGGACCATTACAAAGTTCGAGCTAGAACACTTCGAATAAAGCATTTTATTAAGTACGTGTGTGCTTATTTTGGTAATAATTATATATATTTTTAAAACACGTATAGCCTATACATTTTAGTCATTTAGCAGACAGCTCTTCTCCACAGCGATTTACAGGATAAATTATGGCTATGTGCCTTGCTCAAGGGCACATCAACAGACCTGTCGGTTACTGGCACAACGCTCCTAACCGGTCGCCCCAAACACCAAAGATTAAAATATATCCTACAAACTACTCCCTCGAAAACCATATAACCATTTCTAAACGTAACAATAAATCAATTAAATGGTTTACTAGCAAACAAAACCATGAAGATCGTATAGGCTAAGGAGTTAGAGCTATATTCAGTAAGTAGTAAATTCATGTAGGTCTATTTATAGGAATAGCCTATCTGTGGTTGATGTGCCACTTGATCAAATAGCCCTCGTGTACGTGCTAGACAGATATTTAAATAGCATGGACCACTTGTGTTAGCGTGGAATTTTGAGCAGTTCATGTAGCCTCAAATGTCTACACGAATGTATACATGTGCATAATACACACACTAGTCGGCATGGAATTGTATGAATTGATGAAAATGTTTTTTGCTTTTCTAGATAAGTATATATATATATATATATATATATATATTTAGCCGATATCACACATGATACTAACATTGAGCCAGTAAACAGCTCAAATGAGGTCTACTCATTAACTGGACCCCCAAGGCAGTTTTACTTTAATATAGAGAGAACGCTATAGCTTACCCAAGAGCTCTCATTCGATAGCAGCGCCAACAGCGGAAGGCATTATATAGCCTATGATTACGCATACATAAAAAAATAAGACAAAAATACATTTACACACAATTATTATAGCCATGCGATAGACATACAAACACTTACAAAATATATAATCCAAAAAACTATTTTTCATGGTTCATTAAACCACCGACAAATACGAACTTGAGCTTGGACGAGCAATTCCTGTAGGCCCAGTTTGATTTCAGGCAGGACTGACCCGTCCAATCAGATATGTGCAATATCCATTTCTAACCATATCATCAATTTTTATTCGTCAATACAATACGACATATCCTACATAATTTATACATGTAGGCTACAGAGATTAAATTATAAATAAACGTTCATTTTGATACTGCAGAAATACAAAAATAAACTATTGCATAGCTATATTAAAAGTTCTATATAAAAACACAATAAACCCCTTTTTTTCTAAGAGCGTTATACGAGATATACGCTCAGAAATACTAAGTGTGGTCATTGAACAAAATAATTAGATGTATCCAATTAACCTAAATCGCATGCTTTACAAAACACAAGTTTAATTATGTGCCTTTCTGAAAATAAATAGAGTTTGAGGTTTGAAGCTTGTCTGAACAGAATCCGCACGAGGTCACTTTCAGGGCCCAAGGCTCTCAGTTCATGGAGAACGCATGCCCGCGCATCACTAGTCTCTTCTTTTTCATTCTGCGGTTCTGAAACCATATTTTAACTTGTTGATCACTCAACTCCAGTCTGTCAGATAGTTCCTTCCGTTTTTGCCTGTTTACGAATTCGTTCATCATGAATTCGTTCTCAAGTTCAACAAGCTGTGGCTTTGTGTATGGTTTTCTCTTCTTTCTCAGTTTCGCTTGTGAAGAGCACCAGGGTGCGCCTGGAGAATGGAAAAACTGTCCTTAGCAACTTGTGGATCTCTTGGTATTAAAACCCAACATGACATGCTGAAGAATCCAAAAGCAGGCATGGTCTGCAATTATCATCGCGTAAACATCAAATATAACAATAACTTGTAGGTGACGTTACTAAATTAAGAAATAAATAGTCTAGACATACAGAGCAGTTTAATTTTTAAAATAACAAAAATCGTTAGATGCTTACCATCAGAAAAAGCAGTTCTGGCACATGCATTACTTGCAGATGGTTGACGTCGGGCAATTGAATTGGCCGACTGCTTGATGCCGGAGGCAATTGCCTGGTTGGTGTAATTCAGTTCGTGTTGTGCACCGGAATCATGTGACCGCCTGTCCAAGTTCGAAAATGCATATTTCGAGCTATCGGAACGGATAACTCCATCTTCACCATAAAAGGTATGCGAGTGTCTAGCATGTTCTTCTGGTTTGTGGTTTACATCCTGAAAGTAGTATTTACTGGACTCGTCAAATGGTCCCTTGTTGTGGTCGTTGGGATGAGTATTTACAGGCACTGAATTGTGTAGAAACGGCGGAGAGTAGCCACTACAGGCGCGGCTCTGAGGCGGAGATGTGCACGAATTTGGGGAAGTCCACGGGAGCGAGCACACCTCTCGCCTGTTGTAGGAAATCTGATGCAGCTGGGGGAGATGAGCTCCATTGCTCCGCAAGTTGGAAAAATATAACGACTCCGGAATAGGGAAATTCAGAGAACCAACATAGCCAGAATTCAGAAGATTTTGCTCACACATTTCCATGAAGCTCTCTCAAACGCTTCTTACAACCCTTTTAGCGACTGCTAAATAATAAAGGAAAATGAATTGTTGATTTGTTAATGCAGTGTCACGTGATATGCAAAACATGTTGTTCAGTCCCACCATTGGCCTTAATACCGCAAGGAAATACATTCCATAAGGTAATGTGATGTTAAGAGAAAAATACCAATACATATATAGGCCTATATAAAAAATACAAATGGGATTTTTTTTTTTTTTTAACTAAAAGGTGTTTGTTAGAAGAATAAATTGAAATCGAAGAGACGATTTTCGATGCCAAGAGATTATTCGTATTAGTATAAGGCGTTGTTGCTAGTTAGCTATAGCCTACGATTTATTGTTATAATTTAAACAAAATATATGTTCAGTGCAAGACAATGTAATTTACACAAAATATGCTCAAGTTAAGAAAGAATGTAGCTAGTTTTACTTAGGTCTATCATATGCCAAGCTACTAAGATTTAGCTAAAATTATAAGGCAGCAGTGTAAAAACAAACATTTCGATAATGAAACCAACATTAAGATGGATGATGGTTTGCTACGAAGACTATTCCTAAAACGTAATAACACTGGGTATGGTTGCCACAGAGGCAGAACGAAAGATATCAGTTTGTCAGTTCGGGGATTCGATTTTTACAACCTTTCAGTTACTAGTCCAACGCTCTTCCCACTGGGCTACCTGCCGCCCCGTTAATGCTATGCTTGATTACTGTTCATACAATTTCAACGCAATAATACTAGCTAATCCTACTGACAAATGTTGAGTATTACATACATCCTAAAATTGAATTCTTCCTCTATTCACAGCTCATGGACATCGCCTTACATATACCTCAAACGACTGAACATCGTTTTCTTATTCTTATTGTTACATTATTGGATTAAGTATATAGAAAAATAAGCCTGCAATGGTCAAACAAACAACACCGTAGCCTTGCATCACTTCAAATGAATTGCTTCTCTCAGTAAGACCACAATATGATAACTAATGAATAACCATATGGGAAGAAAATAGATATTATACGCCTACTGCTGTTCATCCTACCTTTTGTGCCATTTGAAAAATACCAATCCCGTTCAGGCCTATGGCTATGGTTAATTTGTTATTCAAATATACATCAACGTATTTTTTCCTTCACACTTTTAAATAGTACTATCTCTTGACATATATAGTAAAGAAATGTCCTCTTTTGATACGTTTCTTTAGCAAACCTAGTTATACATATATTAGCAACTGGATTAGACTTCATAAATATATATATTTAAATCTATTTCACAACATAAATTGCTAGGTTCTGGATTTCTATAATATCGATATTAGAATAGCCTACTCTCAACACTTTTTTTCATACTGACCCCTTGACATATCTCGATTAGTCATTTTACGTTCTCCTTAAGTTTCCCCAGCAAATCTAGACTGGATCCTCGGACGAGAGAAAATGACAATTGTAAACCCTCCGTCTCCGGAAAGAAAGGCGACAGCCTAGCCTCCCATCTTTTACGAGTCTAGTAAACTTAAGAATAGATTAAAACGACATTATTTGAGCCATTGATACACAGGAAACGACGCTCCAAAATGTGTTATATGAATATTACAATATGTTATATGGATATTACAATATGTTATATGAATATTACAATATGTTATATGAATATTACAATATGTTACATGAATATTACAATATGTTATATGAATATTACAATATGTTATATGAATATTACAAAATGTTACAAAAGCCAACGTTTTGCTTACTGAAAGCGTGTAATATCGGTATAGTTCAACGTCAAAGTCCAGAGAGCTTAGATTAATCAAAAACAGGTCCAAGTAGACTCGCTACATGTTCAGTGTGGTTTCTTTGTACAGTCGACTGTTCGCTTGTTAGAACAAATAAATTGCCTCTGGTCGCCTTTCTACAAAATATCATGCATACAACTTTTGATGTGGGTTGATCACTAGTAAGATAATTGCCATCACCCTGACAATTTAAACCCAGGCGTGTGTTTCATATGAACTCTTGTTGTTTTCTGTGCCTGGGTGGGTGTTGTAATGAAACAGGCACATCTCGAAGCCTTAACCTTCTGACCCGAAGTCCAGCGCGCTATCGACTTTGCCCCAAAAGCATGCTCGAGTGCCAGAGTCGATATCCGCACTTATAAACCCAGGGTCTTTACAGTATATTTTGCGCTGACATAGCAGGTTTTTACATTTTCATATAGAACGTCACCAAAACGATTATGATTTTTCTTAATAAAAAATATAACGATTTTCAATCATCTCTGATAACTTTATTGGCAATATAAATGTATTTCAATTGTGTTTTTCGAAAAGAAAGTGGAGCAATTGCGTGCTGAATCCAGTAGATGGCGAAAATAGTCCATGAATAGTTGCCATTTTATTATTAATTCCTGTGATGAGATCATAGTCTGTAAATGTATTATAAGGTCAGAAAGAAAAAAATGATAGAATTTTTTTTTATAAACAAAGACTATGAACATTTTTAGATTGATCGATTAGATTGATTGATCGCAAAACTAAAAACGTGGACCTAAGTGCAAGTAGGCTACAAGTCTCAGCGTAGACCTTCTACATGCATTCACAGCCACATCGCAAAAAGTGTGTGTTGTTAGACCATAGTCTAAGATACACAATGAATGTTTAAGAACTGACTTGATACGTCTTAGAATTATGCGAAATTTTGATTGTGTGAACAATTGTATTTTATTCACCCAATCATGCCAAATTCCCTCTTTGCTTTGGCTAAATGTTACATTATGAAAACAAATTCGCGTAATTGTAAATGTGTGGTCACGTATTCAAGCAGACCCATGCCCACCCATAGACTTTAAGGGGCAGTTTCCCGAACACAGAAGCCTAGCCCTGGAATAAAAGGCACTTTTAATGGAGATTGAGAATGATTTGTTGTCTTTTTCTGGGCAAACCTACCCTAAATGTAATGCCCGTCGTCTAAATCTAGGTGATATGATATTATTACAATATACTTCAAATGTGGCCCAAGGCCTAACATTTCAACAGTAACAAAAACATATCAGAGATGTATATACAATTTAAACATACAAATATATGATTTAACATAAACAATAGACAGTGACTCAACCGATCAATTAGCAGGTATTACAACACATTAATATAAATATTTACCAAAATAACTAATAGCTGAGACAATAATGATAATTTACTCGACGATTTTGAAACCTTATTGTTGACTTGTCTCTCAGAAAGGTTGGTGGAAGAAGCGATCCGTAGTTTTTTCTCTTTGGTAATAAACTCTCGTAGTTCCTTGAGCTGTAGTTTCGTGAAGGGCACCCGTTATTTCTCCAACGTCTGTATCAAGTGCTGACATCTGACTGGTTCATAATGTTTTCCTCTACACAAGTATGGAACGAGAAGAACGTACATGTTTCGAGAAGAGGAAAATCATTTTGACATGATATTACCACAAACGTAAATGGCAGTTAGTAGTGTGGTCTTGAGTGTTTTCAGGCTAAAAGACTGTGTTTATTCATTCTTCTGGAACCCTCGGGTAGGCTAACTACTTTTAAAAAATAAAGTACTAAAGCCATTGTAAGTGGGTGAAATAATAGGTCAAAATAGGTCAAAGAAGATATAACCGACCTGTGTGTGAGAGATGACTTGCGAGCCCTTGGTCTATTCTCTGGTATAATGGAGTGGACTGCACCATGAGCCCAGATCCATTGATGATAGTCCTCGATAGGTAAATCCCGCTCGTGCCTCGGATCTCCAGGACCAGCCCTGGTTACAACAGATACATCATGATATCCAGCGATTCTTGGGTAGCCTTGGGAAAACATCACCAACATCTTTCAATCTGGACTGCATTTTTACTGCAGTGTAGGAACTTTTTTTTTTAAACACACCAACAAAAAAAACAAGGAATAAATGCATTGGTTTATCTGTGGAGTATCCAGACAGAGGATGGAGACTCCGGGGACGTTGATTTCATTACACCCTGTTGTAATATATTACTGTCAGGGAATTTGCATCCAAAGTAACTACTCCCGAAATGACAGCCAAAAGTGAGTGATGGATTTGCAGTTGCTGTAGACAGAGTTGCATATGGTCGAAGAGATTCTGAGCCAAGAGAGTTCGGTTTGACTTAAATTGTGTATACCCTTACTCCTGAAGCAGACCTGCTTGGGTGAGAGCCACGAGCAGATTAAGACAAACTACGATTAACAGAGGAGATGTTATCTCCCAAGACCTTCATTTCAGTTTTGAAGAACAGCCACCGCCATTTCTCTCCATGGAAAACCTCACATAGTCCTCTCAGATCCACTAGGTACTGCATTGCAGCGCGTGAAACCAGACCAAGGATGAAGACAAATAAGCCATTATATATGTTTCGCCTGACTAATGACAAAACACTGACAACTAAATGTGGTTGGTCGGTTGCTTTCACGTGACATGCTATTGTGGTTTTGTTTTTTGGAAAGAATAATAGTAAAATAAGGAAAATGTGAATTATATAGTACTCAGGTTTCCAAAACTATAAAAACGTAAAACTGCAAGACATTTGAATATTAAATAGGCCTATGCTTAGGCATATATAAAATCATAAAGTGACTTCATAAGTGACTTCATAACAATGGTTTTGTATTGTCAACAAATGTATCAAAAGCCTATTTTATTCATCAATGACAGCTTTTATTAAACCGGATATATACAGGTTAACTTAGGCTATAACGTTTTCGTTGCCAACTTCGCCAAGACTTTCTCACGGCTGAACCTATCGGAACTGCAATCAACTACTGAAACAGCCTATTCATTTGCAAGGGTAAAAATACATCCCGAACTGAACAAACAAACAAAAAATCAGAACAGAAAAAAAGAAGGTTATTGTCTGAAAATGGGAGAAAAAAAACATGAACACTTGTTAAACATGGGAAGCAGCTAATAGCCCATTTTAAAAAATGTGCATGCTTTGTGTCGACTTCATTAGTTATTCTTAAAATATTTATATCAAACTAGTTATGCAATTGTAATGAGAAAAGTCACAATGGTATATACAAAATAATTCCATGATATAACAATACAGGAATCAACATATTTTTATCTTCGTGTTAAAAACAATGAATGCATCACATTCACATATACACATTTTTTTACCGAAAATAATATTTTTCAAGCGGCTGTTGGGATCGTTTTTTTTCGTTGGGGAATACACAAACCACTGTGCTAGCTATGGTTGGAATAGGAGTCTACCACTATTCAAATATTTTAGTCCTTGAAAAAAACATTTTAAACTATTATTCAAGCCTTATACGTCCATTGGCATAGATGTCACTATAGAATCAATAACTCCAAACATTGTTCAAAGTCTTAGAATTGAATTTAGGCAATATGCAATTTCAGTAGGATCTCTTGTGAGGGTTTGCTCTGCTCAAGGTTACGCCATATACTAATCAGTCAACTCCAATAAAAACAGACAACTGAGGTTGCTTTGCGTGATGTATTGCTACCTTCTTGCCCTTTGTGCTGTTTGTTGTCCGTGCCATGTTTTGTGCTGTTACCATGTTGTGTTGCTATCATGTTGTTGTCATGTTGTGTTGCTACCATGCTGTGTTGTCATGTGTTGCTGCCTTGCTATGTTGGTGTCTTAGGTCGCTCTTTATGTAGTGTTGTGTTGTCTCTCTTGTCATGATGTGTGTTTTGTCCTATATTTATATATTTTATTTTGTATTTTTAATCCCAGCCCCCATCCCCGCAGGAAGCCTTTTGTCTCTTGGTAGGCCGTAATTGTAAAACAATATTTATTTCTTAAAAACTTCTTATGGCTGCAGGGGCAGTATTGAGTAGCATGGATGAAAGGTGCCCAGAGGTGCCCATAGTAAACGGCCTACTCCTCAGTGCCAGTTGCTAATATATGCATATTATTATTATTATTGGATAGAAAACACTATTAAGTTTCTAAAGCTGTTTTAATGATGCCTGTGAGTATAACAGAACTCATATGGCAGGCAAAAACCTGAGAAGAAATCCAAACAGGAAGTGGGAAATCTGAGGTTGGTCGATTTTCAACCCAGCCCCTATTGAATACACAGTGGGATATTGGTTATGTTGCACTTCATATGGCTTCCACTAGATGTCAACGTTCTTTAGAAACTTGTTTGAGGATTCTACTGTGAAGTGGGGGATCAAAAGGGCTGTTTGAGCCAGCGGTCTGGCAGAGTGCCACAGGCTCTGAGGCGCGGTCACGAGAGAGTTAGCTCTCGTTCCATTGCTTTTCTACAGATACAGGAATTCTCCGGTTGGAATATTATTGAAGTTTTATGTTAAAAATATCCTAAAGATTGATTCCATACATCGTTTGACATGTTGCTACGGACAGTAACGGAACTTTTTGACATTTCGTCTGCAACTAGGGAACGCGCTTCATGACTTTGGATTTGTTTACCAAATGTGCTAACAAAAGAAGCCCTTTGGACATAAATGGTGGACATTATCGAACTAAATCAAACATTTAATGTGGAACTGGGATTCCTGGGAGTGCATTCTGATGAAGATCATCAAAGGTAAGTGAATATTTATAATGCTATTCATGACTAATGTTGACGACCCAATATGGCGGATATCTTTTTGGCTGCTTTGTTGTCTGAAAGCTGTACTCAGATTATTGCATGGTTTGCTTTTTTTTCCTTTAAAAAAAATCTGACACAGCAGTTGCATTGAAGGAGAAGTGTATCTATATTTCCATGTCTAACAATTGTATTTTCATAGAAATGTATAATGAGTATTTCTGTAAAATGATGTGGCTCTCTGCAATATCACCGGATGTTTTTGGAACTAGTGAACATAATGCGCAAATGTATGCTGAGATTTTTTTTATATAAATATGCACATTATCGAACAAAACATATATGTATTGTGTAACATGAAGTCCTATGAGTGTCATCTGATGAAGATCATCAAAGGTTAGTGATTAATTTTATCTCTATTTGTGCTTTTGTGACTCCTCTCTTTGGCTGGAAAAATAGCATAAAATAGCATAATCATTTGTGGTGCTTTCGCTGTAAAGCCTCTTTGAAATCTGACACTTTGGTGGGATTAACAACAAGATTACCTTTAAAATGGTATATGTTTGTGGAATTTTAATTACGAAATTTCTGTTGTTTGAATTTGGTGCTCTGCACTTTCACTGGCTGTTGTCATATCGATCCCGTTAACGGGATTGCAGCCCTACGAAGTTTTAACTGACTTAGATAAATAAAGGTTAAAATTCAAAGTAGCACGAAATGGAAACACTATCACACTTGAACATCACACCTAAACTTGCTGTCTGTACTTAACGATATAATAGACCCCCCCCCCCCCCCCCCAAATAAAGGCATGTTGTCAATAGCAAGTTGTGTTCTTCAAATCAAATCAAATAAAGATCGAAAACAGGGAGCATACAACACAACGCGTAGCTGCACATCAAATCTGATGAAAGCTACAGTGTATTCAGAAAGTATTCAGACCCCTTGACTTTTTACACATTTTGTAACATTACAGCCTTAATCTAAAATTGATTCAATTGTGCCACCCCCCAATCAAGCTACATACATTACCCCATAATCACGAAGCAAAAACTGGTGTTCAGAAATGTTTGCAAATTTATAAAATAAAAAAAATGGAAATATCACATTTACATAAGTATTCAGACCCTTTACTCTGTACTTTGTTGAAGCACCTTTAGCAGCGATTACAGCCTCGAGTCTTCTTGGGTATTATGCCACAAGCTTAGCACACCTATATTTGGGCAGTGTCTCCCATTCTTCTCTGCAGATCCTCTCAAGCTCTGTCAGGTTGGATGGGGAGCGTTGCTGCACAGCTATTTTCAGGTCTCTCCAGAGATGTTTGATCGGATTCAATTCCGGGCTCTGGCCACTCTAGGAGATTCAGGGACTTGTCCCGAAGCCACTCCTGTGTTGTCTTGGCTGTGTTCTTAGGGTCATTGTCCTGTTGGAAGGTGAACCTTCTCATCAGTCTGAGGTCCTGAGCGCTCTGGAGCAGGTTTTTCATCGAGGATCTCTCTGTACTTTGCTCCGTTCATCTTTCCCTTGATCCTGACTAGTCTCCCAGTTCCTGCCACTGAAGAACATCCCCACAGCATGATGCCGCCACCACCATGCTTCACCATAGGGATGGGGACAGGTTTCCTCCAGACGTGACACTTGGCATTCAGGCCAAAGAGTTGAATCTTGGTTTCGCCAGACCAGGGAATCTTGTTTCTCATGGTCTGAGTCTTTAGGTGCCTTTTGGCAAACTCCAAGTAGCCTGTCATGTGCCTTTTATTGAGGAGTGGCTTCCGTTATTGACTGTATGCTTGTTTATTCCATGTGTAACACTGTGTTGTTGTTTGTGTCGCACTGCTTTGCTTTATCTTGGCCAGGTCGCAGTTGTAAATGAGAACTTGTTCTCAACTAGCCTACCTGGTTACATAAAAGTGAAATAAAAATAAATAAAATAAAAATAAATATCTCAAGGATGATCAATGGAAACCGAATGCATCCAAGTCTCATAGCAAAGGGTCTGAATATTTATGTAAATAATGTTTGTTTTTGTTTTTTATAAATTTTAAAACATTTCTAACAACCTGTTTTTGCTTTTTCGTTAGGGGGTACTATGATGTCATTATGGGGTATTGTGATGTCATGATGGGTTATTGTGTGTAGATTGCTTAGGATTTTAATGTCTGTCATCTATTTTAGAATAAGGCTGTAACATAACAAAATGTGGAAAAAGTCAAGGGGTCTGAATACTTTCCGAAGGCACTGTATATTTCCTTTATAGTTTCTGTATTTCTAACGGCCATAACAGTGGCACACACAGACTAGACGTTCTAACACGTTCATAACTAGTTGAATTCCTAAGGTCGAATCAGTCGGTGTACAGCGAGTGTAACCTTTCGCTGTGAGTACAGTTTGG
This sequence comes from Oncorhynchus mykiss, assembly GCF_013265735.2. Lineage (NCBI taxonomy): Eukaryota > Metazoa > Chordata > Actinopteri > Salmoniformes > Salmonidae > Oncorhynchus > Oncorhynchus mykiss. The sequence goes on from NC_048586.1 coordinate 44,971,719, forward strand.
GGCATAATACTTGCATTTGAAGATTCTGTTGTTGCTAATGAATAGAGTATACCTTCTAGCACAAATCTATGGTCTTAAAGGGTGGCAGCCTGCAATGGTAGAAGGTTATCACTAGATGGCTCTATCAGTTTACATTGAGAATGGATTCATCAATTGTGGAGATTGCAGTAGCTGAATATCCATCACAGTCCAAAGCAAGTTCTACACCTGTGGGTTTAAATTACTTCCTAACAAGCACAATTTGAGAAGTCGAAAAACAAAACCAGACAATTGATTTGTGCTCTACAACCTGCTGTTTTGTCTTTGACTTCTACTCAAACGAGTGTCTTAAAAGGTTGTTGACAGACTGCACACTGTTGTAAAACAGTGTCCACCTTTAGCCCACTAACATCAAAGACCTCATCAGTGAGTCACAAGTGCAACAATTAAACTTGATGAAGAGCTTTGGGCATAGGTTCTTAATTAAAGTTAACTTATTAGTGATCCCTTCGCACGCCAATCCCGTTAACGAGATCGATTTGACAACACCCAGTGAAAAAGTAGCGCGCCAAATTCAAAAACAGAAATACTCATAATAATAATTCATAAATCATACAAGTGTTATACATGGGTTTAAACATGAACTTCTTGTTAATCCAGCCACAGTGTCAGATTTCAAAAAGGCTTTTGACACAAAAGTCAAAAATAACGATATAATTCATGCCTTACCTTTGAAGATCTTCTGTTGGCACTCCAATATGTCCATTAAATGGTCCTTTTGTCCGATAAATTCTGTTGTTATATCCCCAAAATGTCTATTTATTTTAGTCAGAAAATACACAGGTTCCAACTCGCGCAACATGACTACAAAGTATCTAATAAATTACCTGTAAACTTAATCCAAACATTTCAAACAACTTTACTAATCCAACTTTAGGTATTTTTAAACGTAAATAATCAATACAATTTTTAAATAAACTGTGTTCAATACTGGACGAAAAGTGGAGCAAGCTTTCAGGTCTCGCGCCCCAACCACAACAGTACATTTGGCCCAGTGTTTCCCAGTTTCCCACTCCACCCAGATAGGAAATGGCGACTTCTTCATATCTCAAAGGAATAACGTCAACCAATTTCAAAAGACTGTTGACATCTAGTGGAAGCGATAGGAACTGCAAGCAAGTTCCTTAGAAATCTAGATCCACATAGAAAACCCATTGAAAAGAGAGTGACCTCAAAAAATGTTTTTCCTGGATTGTTTGTCCTTGTGGTTTTGCCTGCCAAATAAGTTCTGTTATACTCACAGACATAATTTCAACAGTTGTAGAAACTTTCAAGTGTTTTCTATCCAAATCTAGCAACTATATGCATATCCTAGCTTCTGGGCCTGAGTAGCAGGTAGTTTATTTTGGGCACACTTTTCATCCGGAGGTGAAAATTGTGCTCCCTAGCCTTAAGAAGTTTTTAACTAAATGATTCTAAAATGAAATAGAAATAAAATAACACTGAACTATTCCAATGATAGAACCTAAGTATCATGGCTAATTTAAACCATCTACAATTAATCATACACAGAGTATGCCTATTTATTTACATATAAATATGAATTCAAACACTACATAATACGAATCAACCAATAATGATACTATTTGTTTCATGTATTTCATTAATACATAGTTTTTTTATTGAAGTTTTGTTGGCCCTTTTCGGGAATAGCCTACAAAAGCTGACTAGTTTTACTGACAAACGACAGCTATAGTAACCTATATCACGTGACATAATAGTCTATTCATGCATCATAAGGGGAAAACACATGGCTAGACCTACATGTTTTGTTTACTGACAAAATGACAGCTATCCTATATATCAGGTGACATTATAGTCTATACATGCATCACAAGGAGCCAATTCCCCAAATAATTAACATTTTTGTGCTAATATCCCATTGTAATATCCCATTATTACAATGAAGGCCTACCAAAAGGCAAAAGGCCTCCTGCAGGGATGGGGGCTGGGATTAAAAATGTAAAATAAAATACAAATATAGGACAAAACACACATCACGACAAGAGAGACACCACAACACTACAGAAAGAGATCCCTAAGACAACAACATAGCATGGCAGCAACACATGAAAACACAGCATGGTAGCAACACAACATGGCAGCAGCACAACATGATCGCAGCACAAAACATGATACAAACATTATTGGGCACAGACAAGAGCACAAAGAGCAAGAAGGTAGAGACAACAATACATCACGAGAAGCAGCCACAACTGTCACTAAGAGTGTCCATGATTGAGTCTTTGAATGAAGAGATGGAGATAAAACGGTCCAGTTTGTGTGTTTTTTGCAGCTTGTTCCAATCGCTAGCCTCTGAAAAGAGAAGCGACTCAGGGATGTGTGTGCTTTGGGGACCTTTAACAGAATGTGACTGGCAGAACGGGTGTTGTATGTGGAGGATGAGGGCTGCACTTGCGAAGGGTATACAGAGATGGCCAGTTTACAGAGGAGTATAGAGTGCAGTGATGTGTCCTATAAGGTGCATTGATGGCAAATCTGATGGCCGAATGGTAAAGAACATCTAGCCTCTCGTGAGCACCCTTACCTGCCGATCTATAAATGACGTCTCCGTAGTCTAGCATGGGTAGGATGGTCATCTGAATCGGGGTTATTTTGGCAGCTGGGTTGAAAGAAGAGCGATTACGATAGAGGAAACAGAGTCTAGATTGAACTTTAGTCTGCAGCTTTGATATGTGCTGAGAGAAGGACAGTGTACCATATAGCCATACTCCCAAGTACTTGTATGAGGTGACTACCTCAAGCTCTAAACCATCAGAGGTAGTAATCACACCTGTGGGGAGAGGGGCGTTCTTCTTACCAAACCACATGACCTTTGTTTTGTAGGTGTTCAGAACAATGTTAAGGGCAGAGAAAGATTGTTGGACACTAAGAAAGCTTTGTTGTGGAGTGTTTAACACAAAATCCGGCGAGGTGCCAGCTGAGTATAAGACTATATCATCTGCATATAAATGGATGAGAGAGCTTCCTACTGCTTGAGCTATGTTGTTGATGTAAATTGAGAAGAGCATGGGACCTAGGATCAAGCATGGCAGTGAAATAGGAATCCTAACTTAATGAAGTGGTGATTAAAGAGTACAGCCATGTGCTCCTTGTCAGTAACAACCACATCATCAAGGGACATGGGCCGCTGTGAGGAGGAGGGTTTATTCTCCAGGTCTTTAACCGTTTTCCAGAACGTCTTGGGGTTAGACCCACAGAGAGAGAACTGCTCCTTAAAGGCTAGGGGTTCCGCTAGACAACAACCGCTGAAATGGCAGAGAGCGAAATTCAAAAATATTTTAAATAAATATTTAACTTTCATACATTCACAAGTGCAATACACCAAATTAAACCTTAATTTCTTGTTAATCTACCCATCATGTCCGATTTCAAAAAGGATTTACAGCAAAAGCACACCATACAATTATGTTAGGTAAGTGCCTAGTCACAGAAAAACACAGCCATTTTCCAGCCAAAGAGAGGAGTCACAAAAAGCAGAAATATAAATAAAATGATTCACTAACCTTTGATGATCTTTATCAGATGGCACTCATAGGACTTCATGTTACACAATTCATGTATGTTTTGTTCGATAAAGTTCATATTTAAATCCAAAAATCTCAGTTTACATTGACGCGTTATGCTCAGTAATGTTGTGCCTCGAAAACATCCGGCGAATTTGCAGAGAGCCACATCAATTTACAGAAATACTCATCATAAACATTGATAAAAGATACAAGTGTGATGCACAAAATTAAAGATATACTTCTCCTTAACTTCTCTAGGGTAGGGGGCAGCATTCTGAATTTTGGATGAAAAGCATGCCCAAATTAAACGGCCTGCTACTCGGGCCCAGAAGATATGATATGCATATAACTGGTAGATTTGGATAGAAAACAGTAGTGTCTGTGAGTATAACAGAACTGATTGGGCAGGCGAAATCCTGAGAATTTTTTTTGTGGTTTTGTAGTTTTCTATTCAATGCCATTACAGTATCCATTGACTTAGGACTCAAATTGCAGTTCCTATGCCTTCCACTAGATGTCAACAGTCTTTAGACATTATTTCAGGCTTGTATTCTGATAAATGAGGGAGTAAGACCAGTCTGAATGAGTAGACCCAGACGTGTCGTAGAGCTTTTTCATGCACAATCCCGAGAGAGTGCCTATCTCTTTTACCTTTTATATTGACGACGTTATTGTCCGGTTGAAATATTAGAGATCATTTAGGCTAAAAATAACCTGAGGATTGAATATAAACATCGTTCGACATGTTTCTATGAACTTTATGGATACACTTTTGATTTTTTGTCTGCCTGTTTTGATTGCATTTGAGCCTGTAGATTACTGAAGAAAACACGCAAACAAAACTGAGGTTTTTTGGACATAAAGAGACTTTATCGAACAAAAGGAAAATTTATTGAGTCAATGAATGTCTTCTGAGTGCAACCATATGAAGATCATTAAAGGTAAGGGATTAATTTTATCTCTCCCAGGAAACCCAGTTCCACAATAAATGTTTGCGTTGTTAGATAAAGTTCATCTTTATGTCCAAATATCTCCTTTTTGTTAGCGTGTTTAGTTCACCAATCGAAATTCACAAGGCGCGGGCATGTCCAGACGAAAGTCCAGACGAAAAGTCCAAAAAGTTATATTACAGTTCGTAGAAACATGTCAAACGATGTATAGAATCAATCTTTATGATGTTTTTATCATAAATCTTCAACAATGTTTCAACCGGACAAATCCTTTGTCTTTAGGTATGAAAAGGAACTCGCTCGCTCTCATGGCCGCGCGCATGACTTAGCTCATGGCCTTCTGTTGACATCTAGTGGAAGCCTTAGGGAGTACAATATGACCCCATTTACACTGTATATTGGAAAGGCAATGAGTTGAAAAACTACAAACCTCATATTTTCCACTTCCTGGTTGGATTTTTCTCAGGTTTTCGCCTGCCATATGAGTTCTGTTATACTCACAGACATCATACAAACAGTTTTAGAAACTTCAGAGTGTTTTCTATCCAAATATACTAATAATATACATATATTCGCTTCTGGGCCTGAGTAGCAGGCAGTTTACTCTGGGCACGCTTTTCACCCGAACGCGAAAATACTGCCCCCTATCCCAAACAGGTTAAAGTAACTAACTTAGGCCTTGCGGATAGCCTGAGTGCACTTAGTATGCTTCTGCAGAGCTATTTGCCAAATGGAGTTCTTGAGGTGGAGTAACTCTGCTAGACCACAGTCAAACCAGAGGCTGAACCTGTGTCTTTTTCTTTATGGTTGCGTATTTGTTAACAATACCACTGAAAATGAATACCACTGAAAATGGATACCACTGAATACCACTCAATACCACTGAAAATGAATACCACTGAATACCACTGAAAAAAAGAAGGTCCAAGCGTCTTCGAAATAGCGGACCAAGCTGATACTATACCAATTTACAGAGGCCAGGTCATAAAGGAAGTCTTGCTCATTAAAGTTTTTTAGCAAGTGTCCATGACAACTCAGAACAGGTCGTTTCACTGAGCAGCCGTTAGGAACACAGGCTGTAAAACAGTGAACACTAAGGTCATTACAGAAAACACCAGACTGATACCTATCAGGATTATTTGTAAGGATAATCATCAAGGAGAGTAGCCTTTTCTGGGTGTTTTGGAGTCATATCTTGTGGGATTTGTAATAATCTTAGAAAGCTTTAGGGAGTCCCATTGCTTTAGGACTTGGTCAGGCGGATTAAGCATGCCCCAGTTCAGGTCACCTAGCAGGACAAATTCAGACTTAGTGTAAGGGGCCAGGAGAGAGCTTATGGCATTTAGGGTACAGGCCGGTGCTGATGGTGGCCGATAATAACACCCAGCAACAGTCAATAAAGAGTTATTTGAAAGTTCAATGTGTAAAATCAGCTAATTGAATTGTTTAGGGACAGACTTGGTGGAGACAACTGAGCACTGAGGGTATTTCTTGGTAAAGATTGCCACTCCACCACCGTTGGATGATCTGTCTTGCCGAAAAAAGTTATAACCAGGAAGGTTCAAAACACTATTCCTTAACCACATCTCAGTAATGACCAACATACCTGGTGGACTGTCATTACAATTGATTCACGGAAACCTGGTCAAATTCTGTTTGTAGCACAGCTAGCTAGCCTGCCACTGAATGGCTTTGAATTCACTGTCAGTATGCAGTCAAAGCTATAACCACTTGATTTTTAAACCTCTCTCAAAACGTATCCTGATGTCGACAGCAGATGGGAGATGTATTCATAATATTGCTAACTTAGTTAGCTAACATGTTAAGAAGACAAGTTATATTAAGTGGCTTTAGCGAGCGTTAATGAGAGACTTAGAGCTAGCTAACCAGCTGAGCTAGCAAACAATGTAACAAAAGTATAATTTTGGATTCGAAAAATACTCCATCTTTCTGCATTTCAGAAATCACAGTAGCAAGTACTCCTGGTAGACTGTGAAATTATTTAGCCCTTTAAATGTGATTTTTTTTTAAAGAAAACTCTATTTATGACATAGCCCTCACTGGCTATCATGTGACCTGAGCTTGTCCTAGGTGTTGGACTCAAGGACAGTTGCTGCTATCCATTGGAGCGCTGCAATTGGATTCCCAGAATTCTGGGGAGGGGTTTCGTGAAGGGTCAACCCACGCTTTCTCATATTAGAATTCGCCCATTGTTCATTGTTTAGCCCACAAAACAGAATTCTAATTCCAAAGGCTCAGCTAGTCCACTTTATCTTTCTCAAGACATCCCTAAAAAAATCCCTAATGTTTATGTTTTTTTTTAACGAATGCAGTAATTCCCATTCCACTTTGTAAAAACACTCGGAAAATCAGCTCCAAGTGATTTTAATTTTCCAAACTATTCCCACGCATGATAGAGATGGTGCTGGAGGAGATGGCTGCCGTTTTATGGGCTCCTAACCAATTGTGCTATTGTGTGTATTTTTTCACGGTATTTGTAACTTACTTTGTACATAATGTTTCTGCCACTGTCTCTTATGACCGAAAAGAGCTTCTGGTGCTGGCACTAAGACGACACTCAACGAGCTGTATAAGGCCATAAGCAAACAAGAAAATGCTCATCCAGAGGCGTTGCCGATGACTTTAATGCAGGGAAACTTATATCCGTTTTACTTAATTTCTATCAGCATGCTAAATGTGCAACCAGAGGGAAAACAACTCTAGACCTTTACTCCACACAGAGAGCCAAGTACAAACCTCTAGACCATCTTTACTCCACACAGAGAGCCAAGTACAAACCTCTAGACCATCTTTACTCCACACACAGAGACACGTACAAACCTCTAGACCATCTTTACTCCACACACAGAGACACGTACAAACCTCTAGACCATCTTTACTCCACACACAGAGACACGTACAAACCTCTAGACCATCTTTACTCCACACACAGAGACACGTACAAACCTCTAGACCACCTTTACTCCACACACAGAGACACGTACAAACCTCTAGACCATCTTTACTCCACACACAGAGACACGTACAAACCTCTAGACCACCCTAACTCCACACACAGAGACATGTACAAACCTCTAGACCACCCTAACTCCACACACAGAGACATGTACAAACCTCTAGACCACCCTAACTCCACACACAGAGACATGTACAAACCTCTAGACCATCGTTACTCCACACACAGAGACACGTACAAACTTCTAGACCATCTTTACTCCACACACAGAGACACGTACAAACCTCTAGACCATCTTTACTCCACACACAGAGACATGTACAAACCTCTAGACCATCTTTACTCCACACAAAGAGACATGTACAAACCTCTAGACCACCCTAACTCCACACACAGAGACACGTACAAACCTCTAGACCATCTTTACTCCACACACAGAGACACGTACAAACTTCTAGACCATCTTTACTCCACACACAGAGACACGTACAAACCTCTAGACCATCTTTACTCCACACAAAGAGACATGTACAAACCTCTAGACCACCCTAACTCCACACACAGAGACACGTACAAACCTCTAGACCATCTTTACTCCACACACAGAGACACGTACAAACTTCTAGACCATCTTTACTCCACACACAGAGACACGTACAAACCTCTAGACCATCTTTACTCCACACACAGAGACACGTACAAACCTCTAGACCACCTTTACTCCACACACAGAGACATGTACAAACCTCTAGACCATCTTTACTCCACACACAGAGACATGTACAAAGCTTTCCCTTGGCCTCTATTTGGCAAATCTGACCATAACTCTATCCTCTTGATTCCTGTTTACAAAAAAAAACTAAAGCAGGAAGTACCAGCGACTCACTCAATAAGGACGTGGTCAGATGATGCAGATGCTAAGCTACAGGACTGTTTTGCTAGCACAGACTGGAACACGTTCCGGGATTCTTCTGATGGCCTTGAGGAGTACACCACATCAGTCACTGGCTCAATCAATAAGTGCATTGATGACGTTGTCACCACAGTGGACCGTACGTACAGTTGAAGTCGGAAGTTTACATACACTTAACCACTCCACAAATTTCTTGTTGTTAAACCATTGTTTTGGCAAGGCGGTTATGACATCTACTTTGTGCATGACACAAGTCATTTTTCCAACAATTATTTACAGACAGATTATTTCACTTATAATTCACTGTATCACAATTCCAGTGGGTCAGAAGTTTACATACACTAAGCTGACCGCTTTCCTTCCAGTTCTCTGCTGCCAATGACTGGAACAAATTGCAAAAATCGCTGAAGCTGGTGACTTATATTTCCCTCACTAACTTTAAACATCAGCTATGTGAGCAGCTAACCGATCGCTGCAGCTATACATATCCCATCTGTAAATAGCCCACCCAATCTACCTACCTCATCCCCATATTGTTTTTATTTACTTTTCTGCTCTTTTGCACACCAGTATTTCTACTTGCACATCATCATCTGCTCATCTCTCAGTCCAGTGTTAATTTGCTAAATTGTAATTACTTCGTTACTGTGGCCTATTTATTGCCTTACCTCCTCACTCCATTTGTACACAGTGTATATAGACTTTTTTCTTCTTCTATCGTGTTATTGACTGTACACTTGTTTATTCCATGTGAAACTCTGTGTTGTTGTTTGTGTCGCACTGCTTTGCTTTATCTTGGCCAGGTCGCAGATGTAAATGAGAACTTGTTCTCAACTGGCCTACCTGGTTAAATAAAGGTGAAAATAAAATGGGGGTAAAAACTGTGCCTTTAAACAACTTGGAAAATTACAGACGTTTTTGTTATGGCTTTAGAAGCTTCTGATAGGCGAAATTACATAATTTGAGTCAATTGGAGGTGTACCTGTAGATGTATTTCAAGGCCTACCTTCAAACTCAGTGCCTCTTTGCTTGACATCATGGGGAAATCAAAAGAAATCAGCCAACACCTCAGATAAAAATTGCAGACCTCCACAAGTCTGGTTCATCCTTGGGAGGAATTTCCAAATGCCTGAAGGTACCACATTCATCTGTACAAACAATAGTATGTATGGATAAACATCATGGGACCACGCAGCCGTCATACCGTTCAGGAAGGAGACGCGTTCTGTCTCTTAGAGATTAATGTACTTTGGTGCGAAAAGTGCAAAAAGATCGTACTTTTTGGAGAAATGTCCTTTGGTCTGATTAAATAAAAATAGAAATGTTTGGCCATAATGACCGTCCTTATGTTTGGAGGAAAAAGGGGAGGCTTGCAAGCCGAAGAACACCATCCCAACCATGAAGCACAGGGATGGCAGCATCATGTTGTGGGGGTGCTTTACTGCATGAGGGACTGGTGCACTTCACAAAATAGATGGCAACATGATGACGGAAAATTAAGTGAATATATTGAAGCAACATCTCAAGACATCAGTCTTGGCTGATGTTAAAGCTTGGTGGCAAATGGGTCTTCCAAATGGACAATGACCCCAAGCTTACTTCCAAAGTTGTGGCAAAATGGCTTAAGGATAACATTGTCAAGGTATTGGATTGGCCGTCATATAGCATATAGCATATAGAACTGAAAAAGCGTGTGCGAGCAAGGAGGCCTACAAACCTGACTCCGTTACACCAGCTCTGTCAGGAGGAATGGGCCAAAATTCACCCAACTTATTGTGGGAAGCTTGTGGAAGGCTGCCCGAAACATTTGAACGAAAATAAACAATTTAAATGCAATGCTAGCAAATACTAATTGAGTGTATGTAAACTTCTGACCCACTGGGAATGTGATGAAATAAATTAAAGCTGAAATAAATAATTGTATAAACTATTATTCTGACATTTCACATTCTTAAAATAAAGTGGTGATCCTAACTGACCTAAAACAGGATTTTTTTACTGGGATTAAATGTCAGGAATTGTGAAAAACTGAGTTTAAATGTTTTTGGCTAAGGTGTATGTAAACTTAAACTGTAGATATTGTCTTGTTCATCACAGGATGGCCTTACTACTCACAGAAAATGGAACACCTCAACGCTCAGGCATTGTGATAATCCAGGGAAACACTGGGGGGCGCCAAAGGATGCATACACGACGTTCCTTCCTGCTTTGTTACATTCCGTCACCGTATACACGATGCATTCACCTTACCGTTAGGAGCCATTCTCCCTCTGAATCTGACACCATTTAGGAGACAGAGCATTACCTGGATGTATTCTGTTCCAAACAATATTACAATATACCTTATAGTTCATGATGCCTAAAAGATCTAGAAGCAACACATCGGGAGACATGCTACTAACTCATCACAATATTAATACCACAATACTTGATAACAGAAGAAACTTGTGATTGCAACCTGTGTAACCTACACATTTTGAGATACCGGTAGCAACCTGTGTAACCTATGCATTTTGAGATACCGGTAGTTACCTGTGTAACCTATACATTTTGAGATACCGGTAGTAACCTGTGTAACCTATACATTTTGAGATACCGGTAGTTACCTGTGTAACCTATGCATTTTGAGATACCGGTAGTTACCTGTGTAACCTATACATTTTGAGATACCGGTAGTAACTTGTGTAACCTATATATTTTGAGATACTGGTAGTATAGTTCTAAAATATGCACGACACCAAATCATATACAACACAGGTCTGATTATAATACAATTTCAAACCTGTGTAAAAAAAAAGGTAATATTTCATGAGGAGTTTGATTGAACTCAATAAAACATAATTATTCCAGGCTTGAAAATTACAAAAAGAAAGAAGAAATTAGTTTTCGTTAGGTCCAATTTCTTATTAATTGTAATTCATTCTAAATCACAGTATATTGTTCGAGAAGTAAGGGAGACAATAGGCTACTAATAAAAACCGAAACTGCCAATATCACAAGCATTGTGGCATTGGTTACACCATACTGTATCTGACATAGATTGTTTAAATTATAGACATATTATAATGATGCTCTCAAAATGTGTTTTACGGGTGTGCAGTGTAGAACACAAACATGACAAAAACGCAAAAGACAACTTCAAATCATGATAAAAAAGTGAAACAGTTATATTCACAATCATAACTCGCATTTAAACGCTGTTAAATGGATCTCACAAAATAAATATTTAAGTAATAATGTATCATTCAAAAAATGCCTCAGTGAAATGATCGATGGAGAAAGAGAAGCTGACTGAGGGGCAGAGAGAAGAGAAGGGAGAAACAACAGTGAATCAAAGCATAATGATATTCCTGAAAGAAGAGGGAGATGTTGCCGCGCTCATTTTATTAATCAGGCTGTCAATTTCAGGCGAGGCCAAACCCACGAGCAATCTAAAGCAGACTCGGATCAATCCAGGAACACACACTCACTCCACTCCTCACTTCTTCTCCTCTTCCGCTCCGTGTGTTTATCCATTCGTCTGACCGCAGGCCGCATCCATCATCAAATGAACGCCATATCGTATTTATTTGCTTATAAACCTGTTACAATATACGATAATTCGAGCAGCTTCACGCGTACCTTTACATTTTGGGCTAAAAATGATTCACGGGTCATTTTGAACGGTCATTCGTTGCTCGCATTGGTATTCTATTTATTTTTACGTCTCTCTCTCTCTCTCTCTCTCATAAAAAAAGGTGTTATATTGTTTAGAGACAGTTGCTGATTCTACAAGGCTTATTGATGGAGAGGAGAAAAAAAGAGATGATTCTGATGGAGAGAGGTCTACACAGTCCCGTGTCTGGCAAAAGGCTCTCAAACCTGTCAGACTCGGCTGGAAATTCAGTGTTGGAGGCCCTTGAAAATGCTCAGCACAGTGATCGACTAAACCCGACAATAACTTCCGCCTCGCTTCATGGAAGTCTCGGGGATATTCCAAACAAAGGCAAGTTCGAAACGGACAGACTTTTCGGTGCCCACCACAACAGCGAGAATAACTCCTCAGCGGAGATTTCCTTGTCAGAAAGCAGAAAAAAAATCCGCTTGTACCCTGAAGTTTCTCAAGACTCAGACATGAACAGTGATGTGGAAGTGGGATGCCCATCGTATCGTTCCCCGAGCCAACACAAGGAAAACAACAACAAAGGTAATATTCACTTGGACCTCAAATGTAATGATCGAAATAAATCATGAAAGATAAATAAATGTATTTGATATTTTAAAACAGATAATGGATAACAATACCAATATTATAATAATATAACAATATTATAGATAATAATAATAACTAATAAAGAATAAAAGTGTGTTTCATTTTCAAATATTTCACAACAAATGCTACAAAAAAATTATGTATTTTTTAGCGTATAGTTATTATCTCATGTGATTTCATAAGAATATATAATAGTCAGTATACACAACAACATTACCTATAAAGCTTAGATGAGATTATTTAATAATAATTGCATATTTCTTTCCTAAAGGTTTTTCTGACAATAATTCTGGAGGCTCCAACACAAATTCATCCTCCCTTTCCAATCTTAACGGCAATGGAATGTGTTCAAACATGTCAAATGCGGATCAGGTGAGAAGGTACCGGACTGCATTTACCAGAGAACAAATAGGAAGACTGGAGAAAGAGTTTTACAGGGAAAATTACGTCTCAAGACCAAGAAGATGTGAACTTGCCGCATCACTCAATCTACCTGAAACTACAATAAAGGTAGGCCTGTGTTCTGTTATATGCATTACAGGGTGGTGCAACGGTCTAAGGCACTCAGTGCTAGAGGTGTCACTACAGACCCTGGTTTGATTCCAGGCATTTACATTTACATTTAAAAATGTAAAATACATGACATAATAATGTAGGTTACATCACAAATAGTTAGGAATATATATGCTACAATTATATTACACACTCCACTACAACACACGATGGTCAACATGCATACATCGGAACACACACACACACACACACACACACACACACACACACACACACACACACACACACACACACACACACACACACACACACACACACAGAGAGAGAGAGATAGAGAGAGAAAACACACACACACACAGAGCAAACCTATAAACGAATCCGTTTTGTATAATTCACATTGTGAGCAAGACAATGGTCTACTCGAATCTATTCCAGAAATGAATCTGAAATGAAGAAATGAAAAAAAGAAACTACAAAAAAAGTCAACACATTTCTTCAACTTGCTGATTTGTTTAAGGGTCCCTATAAATAACTATTCACAAATATATGTATTCGTTTTAAACTCCGAATTTGATCAAACTTGCATTAGCAATGTTTACGCAGTAAATATTGATATAGGCACACGCATGTCCTGAACATTGGGAAAATGCATGCGAGTCGACCCGATATTTTGTAATACTACAATGCTACAGTTCGGGTTGGATTTAATAGGGTCCTAAAGTAAACATGGATGATGATTCTCTGTCTGTAGGTATGGTTCCAGAACAGGCGGATGAAGGACAAGAGGCAACGTTTGGCAATGTCTTGGCCCCATCCAGCAGATCCAAGCTTTTACACCTACATGATGACGCACGCGGCAGCCACCGGAAGTCTACCGTACCCTTTCCATTCCCACATACCTCTGCACTATTACCCGCATGTGGGTGTCACAGCAGCTGCCGCTGCCGCTGCCGCAGCTGCGTCTGGTGCTGCAGCGTCACCTTTCACTACCTCCATTCGCCCTCTCGATACTTTCCGTGCACTCTCCCATCCTTATTCACGCCCAGAGCTTCTCTGTGGCTTCAGGCACCCAGGACTTTATCAGTCACCCTCAGGCCTCAATAGCTCTGCGGCAGCATCAGCAGCAGCGGCTGCAGCATGTGCAGCTGCGGTCAGCGCACCATCGGTCACTGGGCCATGCTCGTGCCTCAGTTGTCACAGCAGCCAGGCGGCCAGCGCGCTAGGCTCCAGAAGTACCAACACTGACTTCAACTGCACCGCATCCGGGCAAAGGTCCGAAAGTGGATTTTTTCCGTATTCTGCCGCTGTCCTGAGCAAAACGTCGGCTCCATCACCAGATCAGAGAGAGGAATCTTCACTAAACAGATAACTTCATCGTGTGGAAGATCTAAATCAAGTGCAGTTGGTTCTGTTTTCTGCTTTGCTATTAGTTTATACATAGGCCTACATCTACGACTCCAATATTTGGAGGACAAATAAAGGTAATTTCAAAACAATTAGCATAATTCGCTTTTTTTTTTTAAAGAAGCCAAAAGGTGTTAACATTGGTAAGTGCTAAATTGACAGTAATTTAACGGACTATTTTGTTCGTGCGTCGGTGATGAAGCTTTATTCCTGTGCCTTAAAACCTAGAAATAACTATCTAATTTAGTGATAGGCCCACGGTACTCGTGATTTATCCACTTATATCAAATATATTTTCTATCAATTATCTTATTTTCGAATTTCCCAGTTATATTTTGGTCTTAATTTAAGGCACTGTAAAAGTAAGCATTTTTATGTATTTATTATTGTTCTCTGCATTTATCAAATCAATGCTGGGCATTGCTTTTCTCTATGAAATATTGGTACGTGTAGATTCGTTATTAATGTAGGTTATGGTGAGAATCATATTTACATTATGTGCCACAACAACTACTACTGAATAATAACCGGTACAGTTCAAGGGATATTCCTAATCTTCAAGTAAGGTGCATAGAATTTTGCACCGCTTCGAACTTGTCAGTAATGATGTTGAGAATAGAGGATTATGGCGAAAATTGCCAATCTTGTACTTTCACTCCTCGTTCTGAGACCCGCTGTCGGGTGCTAATAACCCCCTGAGGGAAGTCATTAGACATGACAGATAAAAGACTTGGAACATACAACATTGTTCTTGGTGCTTAGATTGTACCGTAAAATGTGACATTCCTTACATGTGAAGGTTTAAAAAAAAAAGTGTACTCGGTAGAGCCAATGTTCGTTTCAGTTAGAAGTTGGATCCAGCAACTGCCCTTTACACTTTTCCTGTTATATTTCCGTTACATGTTATATGGAGCAACCTTGTTCAATTAAAAACGGTATTTCCATTCTTTCCCAATCTGGCCCCCTTCACTCAACAGACAGTACATATCGTTCAAATAGTTTTCAACCAAAATATTTACCGCTGTGGATTGGAAAACGACCCATGACGTGTAAATTACATTTCTTATATATAGATATTAATAATTTATCTGACTTGTTGAATGTTTATTCAATTTAAATCCGTATACACTGGAGATCATACACGCCTATTTCACCATAACTTTTGACTATTATATTGTAAGGTAAACATGCTTCTATGGCAACAAACAAACCAAATAAGTCGTATGCAAAATACACGTTATAAGTCCATACATGTAAAAGGCGAGAGTACATGTTGTACTACATTGAAACAAGGCCTCCAAGGGCTGATAAAAGGATAAGTGAAAGCTGTTTAAAAAGGTTGAAATAATGAAATACTAGTGTATTGCCCTATGTCCCCAGGGTCTCTGAGATACATGGATCTGTATATTATATCTCTGTGTTTAAAATATTACCAACTGTATGAATTTACACATTTTAACTTGAGAAAAAAATGTGTAAATATCTTTATGTAAATCATGTCATTTATTGATGATGTTTGTTCTTGGGAAATAAATCTTTTTTTTTAAATCGTCAAACATTTTCCTATCTTTGTTTGAGATATTGAAAACACACTATATGAATACATGTCGATATTTTTGTCAAAATCACAGGTTTGTAGAGGTATGATAAAAGTGAGATAAAAGTGAGATCATCTTTGGTTATGGATATTATGTGTTTACATTTCGTGCAATATGTTTATTATGCACTTTATGTATTTACATCAATAGGTTCTTATTAATTAACTGATTTGCCTAGATAAATACAGGTGAAATATAATATAATCAATAGGGAAGCTGTATCTGTAGCATATAAGAAGCCATACTGGCAGGCTACTTGGGCCTATATTCTCTCCGGAAAGTCTGTCTGGCATTAATTAACACGACGCCGAAAACTATTGGCAATATAAAGACTGCTATCACGGGTCATTCCGAATCTAAAATGTACCATTCTTTTTGACATTACCTCTAAATTATACAAGCTGATACTGTCGTTAATTGCAGTTGGTTAAATATATACCAGAGTGCCTTCAAGGGACTTTGAGATAAGTTACATTTTTTGAACGTCCCCATTAAAGAAATAGGATTAGGTCAGCAGCAGACCTGGGCGTGATATATCGCCATGTTTCCCTGCGGAAGGTTCCAACCCCTACAACAAAGGCACTGAGTTAGATAAAAATATACATAGGAAAAGACAGCGGAAAAACACTGCCCACAATAACACGATCAGTTTTGTATCCAATGTGCAGACTGAAAAAATAATTCATCATAACATACAACAAAAAAACTGTCACCTTTTTGCCGAATTGCTTTTGACAAGAAAAATCATATTTGGGTTGTATAATATATTGTATACTTTCTTTATTACGGTGCTAATAGAAAACAACGAATTAAATGTCCACCAGAGAATGAAATACAAAGATCGATGATTCTGCCCCTACTGTCCAACCACCCCTACTTAATTGACTGTATTTTATGGGTAATTGAACTGCTTGTTGTAAATTGAAGATGTTATAGAAACGACACGAACACTACATTTACTGACATTCAGCGCATTATTTTTTTGACATTGACTATCTGATCAGCCCGTCATGCCAACCTCCAATTCTTCATTACATACTGTTTATGCTCTGTTACAGAACAACGTGCTTGTTCCAGAGTGATTGATTGCCTTATTAACGCGTGTTCTTGTAAGTGTGACCGAACTGATTACGATGCATATGTTTAGAATAATGTTTCATTGAGCTGACTGCGAGTAATGTAGGGTGACAGCTGCTGCGGGAGGACAAAAACCCTAAACTACAGGGAGCAAGTGGGGCCAAAACACTCCACCGTTAATTATTAAGGTGGAAATACAAAATAAGAAACTGACCCGACTGCTCCATCTATGGATTTGGAAATTGTTATTGAATAATGCGTTATGTTGCCTTCTGTATCAGTACTGAGACTTCTGATAGTCATTTGGTTATAGTTGCGTGGTAAAATATACCTATATCACCATAGTAATATAGACCTATCTAAATAACAGCAAATCTACTTTTTTTTGTTGCATTTTTTTGCATTTCGGCGTCCAACTAATTTACAAACATGACCTCACATAAACAGACACACGTCAACTTGATTTAATCAGATTTGGAGAGCCTTCTCTGGCATCATGTTAGGAACATATTGTATTTGTTTCAGTCTGATGCTGTAAACAGTCTAATGACATGCCAGATGTTGCCATATTTGTCGTGCAGGCTAAATGTATAATTGTAGGCTTATCACGGCTCTCAAAAAGGGAGATTTATGCTGTTATTAGCCTACTGAAGTGAAATCATCTCCACCGCTGTTTGTCTCAAATGAATGCTTCTTTTCAAATGTTACTTTCATATATTACATGACATGAATGTAGCTATAACCCATTTAGACAGAATTAAATTGTTAAATTAACTTATCAGCCTCTAATGATGATGAATGAGATATTAATTCAGATTCAAGCCTGACAATTTGCAATTTGACGCATTTTGATAGTTTTCAAATAACATTTAGAATAGCAGGTCATCACCTCAATCAATAAAAGCATATAATTCGGTCTCTCGTAAAATAAATATATATATTTTCATGAATATGTATTGAAACATGTTCGCAATTATCTTTGGAAAGGACCTTCACTGGATTAAACATAACATATTGCACGGTCTTTCTTGCAGGAGACGATTAAAGTGGTATGTTCCACAAAGCATTGTTTTTATTAACGCGACTTTGTTCTTCTACCGCCTGCACCAAACGCCCGTTTGCCAATATATTATTTTATTTTCGTAAAGGATATGCCTACATTAGCATACATCTCAGGTTTGCGTTTTAACTCTGTTCATGCAATCAACACTACACATTTTTCTCCATAAATGCATTTAGAAATCCATTTGATTGAAATAAAGAACTATTCTTGTGTTTGAATGTTTGTAGTGTATCATATACGGTATGGCCTAATGAACTTCACACAGCTTATTGGATACACCTGTGTTCCGGATTCACATATACAGTTGAAGTCGGAAGTTTACATACACATTAGCCTCAAACATTTAAACTCAGTTTTTCACAATTCCTGACATTTAATCCTAGTAAAAATTCCCTGTCCTAGGTCAGTTAGGATCACCACTTTATTTTAAGAATGTGAAATGTCAGAATAATAGTAGAGAGAATTATTTATTTCAGCTTTTATTTCTTTCATCACATTCCCAGTGGTTCAGAAGTTTACATACACTCAACTAGTATTTGGTAGCATTGCCTTGAAATGGTTTAACTTGGGTCAAACGTTTTGGGTAGCCTTCCACAAGCTTCTCATATGGGTTGGGTGAATTTTGGCCCATTACCCCTGACAGAGCTGGTGTAACTGAGTCAGGTTTGTAGGCCTCCTTGCTCACAGGCTTTTTCAGTCCTGCCCACAAATATTCTATAGGATTGAGTTCAGGGCTTTGTGATGGCCACTCCAATACCTTGACTTTGTTGTCCTTAAGCCATTGTGCCAAAACTTTGGAAGTATTTGGAAGACCCATTTGGAAGATCCATTTGCGACCAAGCTTTAACTTCCTGCTGTCTTGAGATGTTGCATTCAATATATACACATAATTTTCCTTCCCTATGATGCCATCTATTTTGTGAAGTGCACCAGTCCCTCATGCAGCAAAGCACCCCCACAACATGATGCTGCCACCCCTGTGCTTCACGGTTGGGATGTGTTCTTCGGCTTGCAAGCCTCCCCCTTTTTCCTCCAAACATAACGATGGTCATTATGGCCAAACAGTTCTATTTTTGTTTCATCAGACCAAAGGACATTTCTCCAAAAAGTACGATCTTTGTCCCCATGTGCAGTTTCAAACCGTAGTCTGGCTTTTTTATGGCGGTTTTTGAGCAGTGGCTTCTTCCTTGCTGAGTGGCCTTTCAGGTTATGTCGATATAGGGCTCATTTTACTGTGGATATAGATACATTTGTACCTGTTTCCTCCAGTATCTTCACAAGGTCCTTTGCTGTTGTTCTGGGATTGATTTGCATTTTTCGCACCAAAGTATGTTCATCTCTAAGACGTGTCTCCTTCCTGAGAGGCATGACGCCTGCGTGGTCTCATGGTGTTAATACTTGCGTACTATTGTTTGTACAGATTAACGTGGTACCTTCAGGTGTTTGGAAATTGCTCCCAAGGATGAACCATACTTGTGGAGGTCTACAATTATTTATCTGAGGTCTTGGCTGATTTCTTTAGATTTTCCCATGATGTCAAGCAAAGAGGCACTGAGTTTGAAGGTAGGCCTTGAAATACATCCACAGGTACACCTCCAATTGACTCAAATTGCCACGTTCTGACCTTAGTTCTTTTGTTATGTCTTTGTTTTAGTATGGTCAGGGCGTGAGTTGGGTGGGTTGTCTATGTTATTTTTTCTATAATTTGGTATCTCTGTGTTTGGCCTGGTATGGTTCTCAATCAGAGGCAGCTGTCAATCGTTGTCCCTGATTGAGAACCATACAGCAGCCTGTTTTCAGCAGCCTGTTTTCACCCTTGAGTTGTGGGTGATTATTTTCTGTTATGTGTCTGTCACCTTACAGAACTGTTTCGTTTCGTTCTCCTTTGTTATTTTGTTTAGTGTTCTCTGTTAAATAAATATATGATGAACACTTACCACGCTGCGCTTTGGTCCTCACATCATTCCAACGACGAGCGTTACACAAATTATATCAATTAGCCTATCAGAAGCTTCTAAAGCCATGACATAATTTTCTGGAAATTTCCAAGCTGTTTAAAGACACAGTCAACTTAGTGTATGTAAACTTCTGACCCACTGGAATTGTGATACAGTGAATTATACGTGAAATAATCTGTCTGTAAATAATTGTTTCAAAAATGACTTGTGACATGCAGAAAGTAGACGTCCTAACCGACTTGCCAAAACTATAGTTTGTTAACAAGAAGTTTCGTTGAGTGGTTGAAAAATGAGTTTTAATGACTCCAACCTAAGTGTGTGTAAACTTCTGACTTAAACTGTAGTCTGTGAGCCTCTCAGTCCAGGATAGTTGCCACAGAATAATACAAAGCACATAAGAACTAGGCAATAAAAAAAGTACTCTGTGTCCTAAGAAAACTCATAGTGCAATTAACTTGTGACATGCACGATTATAGTGACAATACCAGGAACATACCTATTGGAAATATGCATTACATTCACTATTGCTTGAACATAACTATCTGCAATGAGGCAGGAAAAGGAGCTGACCATTGCTGAAATGGACTGGTTTCTACTGTATCCCATCAATATATACAAGGGGTGAAAGTTGTGACTATTGTCAATCACATAATGTAATTGTACAGTGCCATATACTTAAGTAATGAGGCCAAAGGGTGTGTGGTTACGGTGTATTGGTCATATAGCATAAACCGAGGTGTTTTGTTGCTATTATAAACTGGTTACCAACATAATTAGAAACAGTAAACAAGTATTTTTGCGTTATTCCATGGAATATTGTCCGATATACACAGTGGTGTAAAGTACTTGAGTAAAAATACATTTAAGTACTACTTAAGTAGTTTTTTTGGGTATCTGTACTTAACTTTACTATTTTGGACAACTTTTACTATTACTCCAGTACATTCCTAAAGAAATTTCTGAACTTTTTACTGCTTACATTTTCCATGACGCCCAAAAGTAGTCGTTACATTTTGAATGCTTTGCAGAACATTGTCTAATTCACGCACTTATCAAGAGAACATCCCTGGTCATCCCTACCTCCTCTGATCTGGTGGACTCACTAAACACAAATGCTTCGTTTGTAAATGATATCTGAGTGTTGAACTGTGCCCCTGGCTATACGTAAATGAAAATATCAAGAACATCATGTCATCTGGTTTTCTTAAATCCTCTTAGAGCTACTTTTTTAAATTTCCGCCTGAAGACATACCCAAATCTAACTGCCTGTAGCTCAGGCACAGAACCAAGGATATGCATATTATTGGTACCATTTGAAAGAAAACACTCTGAAGTTTGTGTAAATGTGAATTGAATGTAGGAGAATATAACACAATAGATCTGGTTTAGATAATACAATGAAAAAAAACATACGTTTAATATTTTTATTGTTGTATCATCTTTAAAATGAACAAAATAAAACAAACATTCAGATAGGATGACGGGTACAATTTCAGTGAAAAACATAAGAGGGCAACAGTACTTGTGCAAAGTTTCAGAATGATAACTTCCAAAACGAGTGTGCTACATGACATTTATCATGAAGTCACCCAAGTGTTCCACACAAGTAGCCCAAATGTACCCAAGTGGCCAAATTGGTGAGTTATGCATTTTGAATGGATTAACTATATACAAAATACCAAAATGGTATTCTAACACACACCCCCCCCCCCCCCCTCAAAATAAATGGAGAAAAAACATGAAAAAAAAATATACATTTACAAAATAACACTTTCAATATTTGGAAGACCCTCAGTCCTCTACACAATATTGTGCTGCTGATGTCACCAAGCATGTGGTGCAGGCGATGGGGGACTTCATTTTGCAAAGAACACAGCGACGCCTCCATGCTGTGCCCTTTTGGCCCTGAGGCACATCCATGCCTGCAGAAATTTGAGCAGATGAACAGCACTTGTGGCAGGAGCTGGATGAACCAGCTTCAGTGGGGGATGGTCACTTTGGCACTGGGGGCTCCCATTCGGAGTCAGTGTCACTGTGAAAGAAAATGTTCAGTTAGAATAGTTTCACATATGAGCCCTGCATTAACAGGTATAATAAACATATTATATATATATATATATATATATATATATATATAGAGTACAGGGAACATAAGGTTGAATATATTATTATAGACCTGCTAGATCTACTGTCTCATTTATATTATGACATTTCAGCTAGATCTACTGTCTCTATTATATTATGACAGACCAGCTGTATCTACTGTCTCCATTTCACTTTGGCCGTTGTTGTGGGCCTGCCCTCCCCTCAACAGCCTCAAATAGGCTATTTCATTTCACAAATAATATTTTATATTATTAATTTCAAACAACGGCATTAGCACGAGAAGAACTTACCAGTCCAAAACGATGTCCTCTCCGTTCAAAAAATATTCCTCCATTTGGGAATCGCTAAATGAATCGTCCTCGATCAATTTCTTCTAAAATTGTGTGTTCATCTGTATACTGTTTCTAGATTTAGATTTAGCTTTCCCTGACTTAGTCGCCATACTGATTGATATATAAACAGCTGAATATACGCTTTACCAAAACAATGCTGTGCTCAACATGCGTGGCTCCTTCCGGTATGAATCGTCAACGGGGAATGAACCTCTTTACATGGGTTGGTCTTCCAACACATAAACATTACATATTGCCGTTTACCTCAGCTCATTGGCTATCTACCCAGCTAGATTTCAAGACGATAAGTGGTCATTGGGTTAAAATACAGTCAATCAACGAAACAGGGGTCATATCATTGGTGCACAATGATGTCATTACTTGTTGTCTTCAAATCGGTTTCTTTCAGTCAATACGTCCTGCGAAATGACCCATCAGGTTTGGTTGTGTTACAAACAAACCAGTTGATTGCAATGAAACCAAACATGACTGGAAAAGTCACATTTTGTGTGTGTATTTACCTCGAATGTGTCGTTGAAAATGGAATGAGACGGAATTCACAACACAAGCGGTTCACAA
The DNA here is from genome assembly GCF_013265735.2 of Oncorhynchus mykiss. NCBI lineage: Eukaryota > Metazoa > Chordata > Actinopteri > Salmoniformes > Salmonidae > Oncorhynchus > Oncorhynchus mykiss. The sequence goes on from NC_048586.1 coordinate 44,995,010, forward strand.
AATGTTTTGTGTTAGACTATAAAAATGTATTTTATCAAACAAAAGACCATTCATTGTGTAACAATGAGCATTGGGATTGCAAACAGAGGAAGATCGTCAAAGGTAAACAATTAATTTTTTTGCAGTTTGTTACGCCTGTTTGTGTCACGTTCTGACCTTTATTTCCTTTGTTTTGTCTTTATTTAGTATGGTCAGGGCGTGAGTTGGGGTGGGCAGTCTGTGTGTGTTTTTCTATGTTGGGGTTTTGAGTTCAGCTTTGTATGGTTCTCAATCAGAGGCAGGTGTCGTTAGTTGTCTCTGATAGAGAATCATACTTAGGTAGCCTGGGTTTCACTTTTGGTTTGGGGGTGTTTGTTTCTGTGTGAGTGTTTGTTGCCACACGGTACTGTTTCGGTTTTCGTTCATGTTCACGTTTATTGTTTTGTATTTCATAGTGTTCTGTTTATATCTTTAAATAAACGTTATGGACACTTACTCCGTTGCGCATTGGTACTCCAATCCTTCTCGCTTCTCCTCCTCAGAGGAGGAGGAATGCCGTTACAGAAACACCCACCACCAGAGGACAAAGCAGTGTGGTAACAGGCAGCAGCAGCAACAGGAGAGGCAGCGATACCTGGAGAACTGGACTTGGGAGGAGATTTTGGATAGTAAAGGACCCTGGGAACAGCCAGGGGAATATCGACGCCCCAAAGCAGAGCTGGAGGCAGCGAAAGCAGAGAGGCGACATTATGAGGAGCTAGCACGGCAGGGTGGCTGGAAGCCCGAGAGGCAGCCCCAAAAATGTATTGGGGGGGCACACAGGGAGTGTGGCGAAGCCAGGTAGGAGACCTGCGCCAACTTCCCTTGCTTACCGGGACCGGGCCCCGTGTTATGTGGTGGAGTGCACAGTGTCCCCAGTGCGTGTGCATAGCCCAGTGCGGTACATTCCAGCTCCTCGTATCGGCCGGGCTAGAGTGGGCATCGAGCCAGGTGCCATGAAGCCGGCTCTACGCATCTGGTCTCCAGTGCGTCTCCTCGGGCCGGCGTACATGGCACCAGCCTTAAGCATGGTGTCCCCGGTTCGCCAGCACAGCCCAGTGCGTGCTATTCCACCTCGCCGCACTGGCCTGGCTGCAGGGAGCATTCAACCAGGTAAGGTTGGGCAGGCTCGGTGCTCAAGAGCTCCAGTGCGCCTGCAAGGTCCGGTCTACCCAGTGCCACCTCCACGCACCAGCCCTCCGGTGGCAGCCTGCAAGGTCCGGTCTACCCAGTGCCACCTCCACGCACCAGCCCTCCGGTGGCAGCCCCCCGCACCAGGTTGTCTTTCCATCTTCTGCCTACAGGTGTTCCCGTCTGCCCTGAGCCGCCAGAGTCTCCCGTCTGCTCTGAGCCGCCGGAGTCTCCCGCCTGCCTGGCGCCGACGGAGTCTCCCGCCTGTCCGGCGCTGCCGGAATCTCCCGTTCATTCGGGACCCATAGCGTGGGTCCCCAGTCCAAGGTTTGCGGCGAGGGTCGCCGCTCGTAAGAGGCCACAAAGGCGGACAATGAGGCGAGAAAAACTGTGTTGAAGTGGGGTCCACGTCCCGCGCCAGAGCCGCCACCGCGGACAGACGCCCACCCAGACCCTCCCCTATAGGTTCAGGTTTTGCGGCCAGAGTCGCACCTTTGTTTTGTATTATATGTGTTTATATGTGTTTTTGTTGTGTTTTGTTTATATCTTAAAATAAACGTTATGGACACTTACCACTCTGCGCATTGGTCCTCCGATCCTTCTCGCTTCTCCTCCTCAGAAGAGGAGAAGGAATGCCGTTACAGTTTGTTACGCCTGTGCTGGTTGAAATAGTTGTTTTTTTATGGGGCTCTATCCTCAGATAATCACATTGTATTCTTTCGCAGTAAATCCTTTTTTAAATCTGACAACGCAGTTGGATTAGCAAGATTCTAGGCTTTTGACCCATGTGAGACACTTGTATTTTCATGAATGTTTAATATGACTATTTATGTAGCGATCAACGTATGTTGTCAAATTTAATCCCGCTAACGGGTTCGGTGCGCAGAGAGGTTAATATAAGACATTTTAAATTATTTATACTTTTACTTTTGATACTTAAGTACATTTAAAACCAAATACTTGTAGAATTTTACTTAAGTAGTATTTTACTGGGTGACTCACTTTAACTTGAGTCCTTTTTTAAAAAGTAATCTTTACTTTTACTCAAGTATGAAAGTTTGGTATTTTTTCCACCACTGGATATACAAGCGGCTGAAATGCTGTTTCAGCCAATCAGCAACCAGGACCCAAACTACCCGGTTTATATTTAAGCAATAAGGCACGAGAGGGTGTGGTGTATAGCCAATATACCACGGCTAAGGGCTGTTCTTATGCACGACGCAAAGCAGATACAGTCCTTAGCCGTGATATATTGGCCATATACCACAAACCCCCGAGGTGCCTTACTGCTATTATAAACTGGTTACCAACATAATTAGAGCAGTAAAAATAAACGTTTTGTCATACCTGTGGTATACTGGTCTGACATACCACGGCTGTCAGCCAATCAGCATTCAGGGTTCAAACCACCCAGTTTATAGTATTCAATATACCATTAAGAAGCTTAGTTTAGGGTTTTCCTGAGAAGGCAGTTTTCATTTAAAATTGACTATTTTTCTGTGTGATCAATCCAAGCTGACAATATTGGAGAGGTTAAACTACTTGATTTTCTTATAAACAGAGAACATCTTTCGGACTTTGCAGCAATGTGACGAGGCTACTATAGAAGTAATATGCTTTTCTTTGGAATAACCCATTACTTCATGTATCTACACATTTCTCTGCAGTGTTGAAAAATACATGCCGCTGATTGAAAATTGCTTTAGAATGCTAGTAATGCAATGCAGCAAATGTTAAAGACTATGGAGCCACATAGCATGAACTGTGTCAATTGTATGGGCTATGTGAAACGGCTAGCTAGTTAGCGGTGGTGCGCGCTAAATAGCGTTTCAATCAGTGACTTCACTTGCTCTGAGACCTTGAAGTAGTGGTTCCCCTTGCTCTGCAAGGGCCGCGGCTTTTGTGGGTAACGATGCTTCGTGGGTGACTGTAGTTGATGTGTGCAGACGGTCCCTGGTTCACGCCCGGGTATGGGCGAGGGGACGGTCTAAAGTTATACTGTTACATATGGGTTCATAGTGTTAGCTGAGGGTTACAGTTTTTACTGTATGAAGGTCTACACATGTGTGACTAAGGCCAAGCTGCTTGCTTAGCAAGTAGGCCTATTGCTTATTCCTGTAAGACGTACTGTAAGTCCCTCCTGATAAGAGCATCTGCTAACTGACTAAACTGTAGGAGAATGATTTACATACTATTTCTCTATGCGTTCACATGTAATAGCGATCCTAGTATTGGGCCTAAGCTTTCATGGTTAGCCATCTAGCAATTTGTGTTTGGTGAGGCCAATGTAGGTAAAGTAATTAGTGTAATGTTACAATTGGTTATAAAAGAGATTTAATACAACGACAAAAAAAAAAAAAACTTGGGATGCATCAGATCACCTATCCCGTTGTGTGATGTTTGTGTAGAGTTTGCGCATTGATAAGGGATATAGATCAAACTTTATTTGGTTTAGCACTTGCCCTTTGTAATTCTAGTAATCAATTAATTATTAAACAAACGTGTATAATGTTTAGAATCGAACATATTTGTAATTTACTTTAAGACTTGTTGTACTAGCACAATTTATTTTTGAACTCGGTGGTAATTTATTTGGCGGCGGTGCATTTCAGGAAGTGGCTTGATCAAGACCGCGCTGTATTCAACAGCTTTCCAAGCAGGAGTGAGTAGCCTGGCAAAAGGTGAGCATCTCCTTTAATAAAACAATACAACCACTAGCATGTTATTTACCTACTTGGTAACCTACACAGTATACATTTTTAGTCGGTAAATTAACAAGTGCCCTTTATAAAAAAAGAATGATAACTTTTCAGCACAAGAATAGCAAGGACATTAGCCACTATGTTACATGCTAGCTAGCTGGTTAGCACCGCACACAATGTTAAAATGGCAATTTAGTTAAATTAAGAAAATCAGATATTTGGTTATGTTTGGCAAATGGTATTTTACTATCAGTTTAAAATCGGATTACTTGTGCAATTCTGCTACGTGTACTGTAGTATAATTGTAGCTAAGCTTGATGTCATCATGCTGTTAAATAGTACCCCTCTAGCCAGCAGCTATACATGGTGCCAACTTGCAGACATGCTGACTCACTTGTTGTAACGGTCGTCGGTGGAAGACGGTGAGGACCAATGTGCAGCGTGGTACTTGTTCATGTTATTTATTTAAACTAAACAAAACGCACAACCGAAACATGTGCAAACCACACTAAACAGAAAGTATAATCACCCACAACTCAAGGGTGAAAACAGGCTGCCTAAGTATGGTTCTCAATCAGGGACAACGATTGACAGCTGCCTCTGATTAAGAACCATACCAGGCCAAACACAGAGATACCAAATCATAGAAAAAAAGAACATAGACCACTCAAGAAGCATTTGACTCAACACAGAATAAATGTTCATGACTCAGTTACTGCTTGTATAAAATGTGACCTCTGTAATTTTTTCTGAGCCCTGTAATGTTAAGCAGTACTTTTCTCATTTGAAAAGTCATTTCAACAATAAGGATTATATGCAAGAAGAGATTCAGAAAAGAAGACTAGGGTAACTGTTGATACAGCAATGATGACTGCTTTCTCATTAAGAAGAAAGGAGATTGTGGAAGATGAGCCCCTTGTGATTGACGTCAAATCTAGATGGCCCGCGCTGTTCACAGACAGACAAGTAAGTGCTTTTATATAATTTGCAAAAAAATCCAACAAGATTTTCTGTGCTTGTTGAAATTAATATACACAGTTTCTCATACCTCAAGAGCTTGTCTCCCTTCAGACCTTTGTGCATTTTGAGATGAAGGTGATTAGAGGACACAAGGAACTACACAAGTTATTAATGAATGTAATATGCTTTCCAAAAATGTGGTGCTCTTAGGCTGGGTGTAAAAATCATAACTCTCTGACTGTTTATAGGTCCCACAAATGCAGGGCTCTACAGTGTAAGCGTTTCACTCACATTTTCTGAAGTCAATTATGGTTATAAACCATTGTCGTTTTCAAAGTATTTCTGTCATTTAGTTTCATAGCTTGACTCTGAATTCCTTAAACTATATTTAACAATGAGCACAGTGGGAGTCACAGGCTGTCATAGATGCATTTTAAATGATCCCAACTGAGACTTAGCTAGTTTTCATGTTTCCTAGCTATGTATATATTTTAATAGCATGCTTCTGGGTTTTTCAGTGTTTCAGTTTAAACTGCTAAATCAAGTTATTTCCCCCAAATCAGTATAAGTACTGTAGGTCCATTACCATGGTAACCCTTTGTTTTGAAAGTGGCAGTGCATCATTTTAATCACTTTTCTACATTAAATTCTTTATAGGATTTTTTAACAAATGTTTTTTTTATTTAAAAAAAAAGTTTTGTAGCAATGTAATTAGCTATTTTGCTTGGTGGCCTCAGTGCTCTGGCTGATTGTTTTGGTGCACTGGTAGATTAGGCGCCCACTTAAGGCATAGTGGCCTTGTCCCTAAAATTCCTTCCCTGGTATGTTACAGTATGCTCTTCAAACAGGTTGCTCTGGAGTTCATGAGACTGGTATCTGTTGACCTCAAGAAGACATTTTATGAAGGCCTGGACAGGCATCTTTCCAAGCTCCTTGAATTCTACTGGGCCAAGAGTGGTGGAGGGATGGAACTAAAACACCTTATGGACAGTCTTGACAAAGACGAATGTTCCATTATATTGACGTGAAAGTCTTCTGTACAGTTATTACCTACATTTTGGAGTATTTATAATTGCTACTTTTTAAAACACACATTGGGGATGAGACCTTAACATTGACAACCACATTAACAATGTAGGAAAACAGTAAATTGTGCAGGTAGCCTAGCTGTTAGAGTGTTGGACTTGTAAACGAAAGGTTGCAAAATCAAATTCCCGAGCTGACAAGGTAAAAAAATGAAATAATTGTCGTTCTGCCCCTGAACAAGGCAGTTAACCCACTGTTCCTAGACCAGTTAACCCACTGTTCCTAGACCAGTTAACCCACTGTTCCTAGGCCAGTTAACCCACTGTTCCTAGGCCAGTTAACCCACTGTTCCTAGACCAGTTAACCCACTGTTCCTAGACCAGTTAACCCACTGTTCCTAGACCAGTTAACCCACTGTTCCTAGGCCAGTTAACCCACTGTTCCTAGGCCAGTTAACCCACTGTTCCTAGGCCAGTTAACCCACTGTTCCTAGACCAGTTAACCCACTGTTCCTAGACCAGTTAACCCACTGTTCCTAGACCAGTTAACCCACTGTTCCTAGGCCAGTTAACCCACTGTTCCTATACCAGTTAACCCACTGTTCCTAGACCAGTTAACCCACTGTTCCTAGACCAGTTAACCCACTGTTCCTAGACCAGTTAACCCACTGTTCCTAGACCAGTTAACCCACTGTTCCTAGGCCAGTTAACCCACTGTTCCTAGACCAGTTAACCCACTGTTCCTAGGCCAGTTAACCCACTGTTCCTAGACCAGTTAACCCACTGTTCCTAGGCTGTCATTGAAAATAAGTTGTTTTTTTTCTTAACTGATTTGCCTAGTTTTAGACCCTACACATTTTTTGAAGACGTGAGGTAAACAACCCTAGAACATAACCTTGTGCTTTCACCCAGGAGTGAAATGTCCTATGAATCCTGATGCACTGTAACATTCAATGGAGTCAAGTTGAATGTCTGTCCCCATCTGAAGTGATTATTATAACACACAGGCCAAATCAAATGTGAGCCAACTACAGTACAGTCGTGGCCAAAAGTTTTGAGAATGACACAAATATACATTTTCACAAAGTCTGCTGCCTCAGTTTGTATGATGGGAATTTGCATATACTCCAGAATGTTATGAAGAGTGATCAGATTAATTGCAATGTCCCTCTTTGCCATGCAAATGAACTGAATCCCCCAAAAACATTTCCACTGCATTTCAGCACTGCCACAAAAGGACCAGCTGATCAGTGATTCTCTGGTTAACACAGGTGTGTGTGTTGACGAGGACAAGGCTGGAGATCACTCTGTCATGCTGATTGAGTTTGAATAACAGACTAGAAGCTTCAAAAGGAGGGTGGTGCTTGGAATCATTGTTCTTCCTCTGTCGACCATGGTTACCTGCAAGGAAACAAGTGCCGTCATCATTGCTTTGCACAAAAAGGGCTTCACAGGCAAGGATATTGCTGCCAGTAAGATTGCACCTAAATCAACCATTATCGGATCATCAAGAACTTCAAGGAGAGTGGTTCAATTGTTGTGAAGAAGGCTTCAGGGCGCCCAAGAAAGTCCAGCAAGCGACAGGACCATCTCCTAAAGTTGATTCAGTTGTGGGATCTGGGCACCACCAGTACAGAGTTTGCTCAGGAATGGCAGCAGGCAGGTGTGAATGCATCTGCACGCACAGTGAGGCAAAGTCTTTTGGAGGATGGCCTGTTGTCAAGAAGGGCAGCAAAGAAGCCACTTCTCTCCAGGAAAAACATCAGGGACAGACTGATATTCTGCAAAAGGTACTGTGATTGGACTGTTGAGGACTGGGGTAAAGTCATTTTCTCTGATGAATCCCCTTTCCGATTGTTTGGAGCATCTGGAAAAAAGCTTGTCCGGAGAAGACAAGGTGAGCGCTACCTTCAGTCCTGTGTCATGCCAACAGTAAATTATCCTGAGACCATTAATGTGTGAGGTTGCTTCTCAGCCAAGGGAGTGGGCTCACTCACAATTTTGCCTAAGAACACAGCCATGAATAAAGAATGGTACCAACACATCCTCCGAGAGCAACTTCTCCCAACCATCCAGGAACAGTTTGGTGATGAACAATGCCTTTTCCAGCATGATGGAGCACCTTGCCATTAGGCAAAAATGATAACTAAGTGGCTCGGGGAACATCGATATTTTGGGTCCATGGCCAGGAAACTCCCCAGACCTTAATCCCTAGTAGAACCTGTGGTCAATCCTCAAGAGGCGGGTGGACAAACAAAAACCCACAAATTCGGACAAACTCCAAGCATTGATTTTGCAAGAATGTGCTGCCATCAGTCAGGATGTGGCCCAGAAGTTAATTGATAGCATGCCAGGGTGGATTGCAGAGGTCTTGAAAAAGAAGGATCAACACTGCAAATATTGACTCTTTGCATCAACTTAATATAATTGTCAATAAAAACCTTTGACACTTATGAAATGCTTGTAATTATACTTCAGTATTCCATAGTAACATCTGACAAAAATATCTGAAGACACTGAGGCAGCAGACTTTGTGTTACGGTTTTCTTCGGGTGAAGGAGAGTCGGACCACAATGCAGCGTGGTATTCTTGATACATGTTTAATAAAGAATAAACACGAACAGTACAAAAACAACAACCGTAACGTGAAAACCTAACAGCCTCTCTGGTGCAAACAGAGACAGGAACAATCACCCACAAAACACTCAAAGAATATGGCTGCCTAAATATGGTTCCCAATCAGAGACAACGATAAACACCTGCCTCTGATTGCGAACCACTCCAGACAGCCATAGACTTTGCTAGAGAACCCCACTAAGCCACAATCCCGATACCTACGAAAACCCCAAGACAAAACAGACCACATAAATAAACCCATGTCACACCCTGGCCCGACCAAAATAATAAAGAAAACACAAAATACTAAGACCAGGGCGTGACACTTTGTGAAAATTAATATTTGTGTCATTCTCAAAACTTTTGGCCACGGCTGTATATAAGGACTTCACTTTTAGAAATGTTTTATTTTTACTCAACATTTCTCCCTTGCTAGACATTCAGTTGAGAATCGTGATTTAGCATGCTTTTTGTCCAGAAGAAACTAAATCTTTATCTCGGATAACTTTATCTTGGACTGCAAAGCAAAACATCTCGGACCATACATTAAACACAATACTAGGTTTGGCCGATAATACCTAACTACCATGTAAACAACTATTGAAAGCTGTTGTCGACCGTTGTGAAATGTATGTATGCTCAAGTTTTAGCATATTTGAACGTATCACACATTCCTGGTGTATGGCAGCACACAATACTGCAGTGCCCTTAGTGATATGTCAAATTCCATATTGTTAGACTAATAGCAGAATTAAAGTGGTGCTGTGAGGAATTCCAAATTCAGTACAAAAGCTGTAAAAACAATTGATTTTGATTTTGATAGGACAATTAATCACTACACCATGCATGCAGTGCTGATTTTTGCCATTTGAACAGGAATTTCAATCAGTTTTGTTTCCAACATTGGTTGTTAGTGGGCTCGCGCCCGTTCCTGTCTTCAATATAAACTTTGCATTTTAGCCTGTGCTTTTGTGTAACAAATTTAATTGCTTCTTGTAGGGAATCAATGTCCTATCTAAGCTTTTTTTAATATCTAGAAATATAGTTTTTGCAGCTTTTGTAAGCTGGTCATTTACAAAGAAAGTAGTAGAGGTGGATTTCTACACAGTGCACCTTTAATATAATGAATGTTGTAGAAAGAGCTCATTGCCAAAACAGCACTGAATGATGGATGAGGCTTTACATGGTTTCCCCCCTCATTGTCAGTGTTGGATGACCATGAGCCTTTGCGGGTGCTATAGCAGACAATCGCGCGTTCTACCTAGACCTGGGAGCAATCCTGGTTGACTGACGTGCTTAAGGACCCTGCTTGTTTACTGACACAACACACCTGACCACGAGGCTACCTGACACCCCACTTGCCTGCATCAATATGCAACAATACATCTGTAGACAGATTCACAGAAAAATTGTATTGGAGGATGTTTTGTAGGGCAATGCCTCTAATCTTTGCATATTTTTATTTTATTTTATGTTTTTCAGAAGACAACTGATTCTGAGAAAGTCAACCGATGGAGTGAAAATCGGTATCCTTGACGATGTGGACGTTGCCCTTCCTTGTCGTTGTGGATGGAGCTGCAGCAGATGACCCAATGCCAGCTGACGATGTGGGCGTTGCCCTTCCTTGTAGTTGTGGATGGAGCTGCAGCAGATGACCCAATGCCAGCTGACGATGTGGGCGTTGCCCTTCCTTGTAGTTGTGGATGGAGCTGCAGCAGATGACCCAATGCCAGCTGACGATGTGGGCGTTGCCCTTCCTTGTAGTTGTGGATGGAGCTGCAGCAGATGACCCAACGCCACCTGACGATATGGACGTTGCCCTTGTGATAGAAGAGCATGAGCTTCACAATGTCCCAAATGCGTTTGCCATTTTGATTGGACTTGTTGTCCGAACATGGATTACCCAAAAGGTTTGAGGTTGTTCAGAAAATATTCTTGAAGATTGGTGCAGAAAACTGTACCGCAAAAGTGCGTGGTCTGAAGAACCGTCTTCTTCATTAAAGCTTCTCCATTTTAAAAATGACTTTATATTTGACAATGATTGATTTACTAACAAGAGTACATTGATCAATTCAACAACTTACATTGATATCAATTAATTCCATCCAGCTTGTAATGACAACAAAATAGTCCTTTTGTGTATTTCAAAACATTTATTACACTATGTATTAACAAACAAATACATTTGCAACAATGTATTGTTCCCTAGAATGTATTTTGATTGTCATTAAAATACATTTTTAACAATGCATATTTTTAGATTCATGTATTTGGGTGCATTTAAACGGGCAGCCAAATTCTGCTGTCACTAATGGGTATTTTTAACCAATATCAGCCGAGAACATTTTTTTTTCTAAAGATAAACGATTTGTCAAACAATTCCACCATTTGTAAATGGCACCATTGAAACATGGTTTTATGGCACACTAAATAAAAATTCAAACACTGAGCAAAGACAACAGTCAGAATGGTTTCTAAGACAAGTTGGTGTTGAGTGTGAAAAAAAAATTCTTAACATGCTGTAAACATTTTCAGAATGCACTGTAGTTAATGGGAAGAGATGATAGCAAATCAATGGTCTCTAACAAAAGACGATTGTAGTTTGTAGACTGAAAGTCACAATAGGGTAACTTAAGTCTTCCCAAAACTGAGATTCGTAAAATGAAGGCAAATAACAGCATCGCTGTCCGAGGAATTAACTCAACTACTGCGAGTAAAACAAAAAACACACCGTCTTAATAAAACTGAACAACTGTACACAACTGTACACAATGGGTTAAATTAAGTTTACATGTTGTTGAGTTAGAACAGTGGTTCTCAACAAGCTTGTCTGTTATGTCATTAATAGTATAGTTATTTATGTGTGGCCTGCTTGACTTGCTCGTCGCCACGGTATAGCATCACCGACCAAACAGGTTGAGAACTCTGTGTTACAATAACTCAATATGAAATAGGTTTGACTTAAGTGCATGTTGATTGAACAAGGATTGTAAATGGTTAACTCTTTGGGTTAACTGCCTGTTTATGGGCAGAATGACAGATTTGTACATTGTCAGCTCGGGGATTTGAACTGGCAAACTTTCAGTTACGAGTCCAACGCTCTAACACTAGTCTACCCTGCCACCCCATTATAATGGCAAATGGTTAACTATTTTATAAATTAAGTCACTGGCTTTAGTTCAGATAACTTCTAGCTTTAATGTTGTTTCAACTTGTTATTTCCAGTCATCTAGTTGCGTGGCCTTTTTCAAGTTCAGAGCACTTAACATGTCACGTAATCCTTGCATAGACCATTTTGAAATGTAAACTTGAAATGTAGTTATGATAACTGTTTTACTTGTTACAATAATTTAATTGAAAGTTGACTTAACAAAATGTGAAATTAATTCGACAAAAAGCTTTGATAATTCAACATTTAATTCAACATTTATTGTAATACAGGTTTAAGTTTATTCAAATGAGAATAGTAAGTTGCACTGAAAATGAAGCAGTGGACTTAACTCTCTTATTTGTCAACAATAGTGTAGCTTTAGTTATTAGAAATCCACATTTATTGTTAACATAAAGGTTTAAGTTGATTAAAGTAATATCAAATTAACAAACATCAAATTAACCGTTAATTGTTAGTCAAAATACATTTTTAAAAAAAAAGCAAGGATAACATGAAATGCAAAGTACTCTGAGCTTGAAAAGGGCCACGCAACTAGATCACTGGAGAAAATAAGTTGAAACAACATATTTTTTACAGTGTGGACTCTATTCACATATACTACACTGACAATACAACATACACACACACAGACTACAAATGACTACATACGCTCACACACACACAAAACACACACACATGCATATTGACACCACACACTCACACATAGAGACCCTTTCACACTCTTCTACTCTGTTTATCTATCCTGATTGCCTCGTCACTTTTACCCCTACCCACATGTGCATACTGTATTACCTTGTACCTCGTACCGCTGCACATTGACTCGGTACTGGGGCTCCCGACTGGCGCAGTGGTCTAAGGCACCACAGACCCAGGTTTGATGCCAGGCTGTATCACAACCGGCTGTGATTGGGAGTCCCATAGGGCAGCCCAGCGTTGTCCGGGTTTAGCCGGGGTATGTGTCATTGTAAATAAGAGTTTGTTCTTACCTGACTTGCCTAGTTAAATAAAGGTACAAATAAATAAATTGTCTCGTTATTCTGTTGTTACTATTTCCTCTTTTTTTTGTGCAAATTTGACATACTTTTAAACTCTGCATTGTTGGGAAAGGGCTCATAAGTAAGCATATCACGGTAACGTCTACACCTGTTGTATTCAGCGCATAGAACAAATACAAATTGTTTAGATTTTCATGGTCAGTGGCCACTTTAAAATGGAATTGAATAAACAATAGGCCTGCACGACTCTTGCAGATAGATGTTAATTATTTAGGCTACCAATATGGGAAATTAAAATAAAGTCAAACCTCAGTCTCAAATAAAGTCTCAAATAAAGTCAAAACTGTCAGTCATTCCATCAGATTTGCCACCAATGCTCCTTATAGGACACATCACTGCCCTCTATACTCCTCCGTAAACTGGTCATCTCTGTATACACGTCACAATACCCACTGGTTGATGCTTATTTATAAAACCCTCTTAGGGGGGGAGTGAGGCCTATCAGAGATTTACTGCAGCCCTCATCCTCCACATACAACACCCGTTCTGCCAGTCACATTCTGTTAAAGGTCCCCAAAGCACACACATCCCTGGGTCTCTCGTCTTCTCAGTTCGCTGCAGCTAGTGACTGAAACGAGCTGCAACAAACATTCAAACTGGACAGTTTTATCTCTTCATCCAAAGACTCAATCATGGACACTCTTACTGACAGTTGTGGCTGCTTCGCGTGAAGTATTGTTGTCTCTATCTTCTACCCTTTGTGCTGTTTTCTGTGCCCAATAATGTTTGTACCATGTTTTGTGCTGCTATCATGTTGTGCTGCTACAATGTTTTGCTGCTGCCATGCTATGTTGTCTTAGAGTGCCTTGCAAAAGTTTTTTTCTATTTTGTTGCATTACAACCTGTAATTTAAATGGACTTTTATTTGGATTTGATGTAATGGACATACACAAAATAGTCCAAATTGGTGAAGTGAAAAAAAAAAAATTACTTACTTTTTTTTTCTTCTAAAAACGGAAAAGTGGTGGGTGAATATGTATTCACCCCCTTTGCTATGAAGCCCCTAAATAAGATCTAGTGCAACCAATTACTTTCAGAAGTCACATAATGACTTAAATAAAGTCCACCTATGTGCAATCTAAGTCACATGATCTGTCACATATTCCCAGAATATATACACCTGTTCTGAAAGGCCCCAGAGTCTACAACACCACTAAGCAAGGGGCACCACCAAGCAAGTGGCACCATAAATACCAAGCAGCTCTCCAAACAGGTCAGGGACAGAGTTGTGGTGAAGTACAGATCAGGGTTGGGCTATAAAAAAATATCAGAAACTTTGAACATCCCACGGAGCCCCATTAAATCCGTTATTAAAAAATGGAAAGAATATGGCACCACAACAAACCTGCCAAGTGAGGGCCCCCCACCAAAATAAAACACGTTTGGTGTTCGCCAAAAGGCATGTGGGAGACTCCCGAAACATATGGAAGAAGGTACTCTGGTTAGATGAGACTAAAATTGAATAGTTGTGCACGCTCAAGTTTTCCGTTTTTTTGTCTTATTTGTTGTCTGTTTCACAATGGAAAATATTTTGCATCTTCAAAGTGGTTGGCATGTGGTGTAAATCAAATGATTACAACCCCCCCCAAAATATATTTTAATTCCAGGTTGTAAAGCAACAAAATATGAAAAATGCAAAGGGGGTTGAATACTTTCGCAAGCCACTGTCGGTCTCTCTTTATGTAGTGTTGTGTGTTTTGTCCTATATTATTATTATATATATATATATTTTTTTTTTATCCCAGCTCCCGTCCTCGCAGGAGGCCTTTTGCCTTTTGGTAGGCCGTCATTGTAAATAATAATTTGTTCTTAACTGACTTGGCTAGTTAAATAAAAGTAAAACAAATCAAATGAAAATACCCATCCATTTCAGGTTCAGATTAATGAAGAACATCCTGAAGCAGCCGAGGGGCAAACGCTCCACGTATGTGCGGCGTCTGACGTCAAAAAGCGGGTTGCTGTTTCGTAAAAAAAATAATTTAAACTTTTTGGTCTTCATTTAAGGTTAGTGTTATGCATAAGGTTAGCCATGTGGTTAAGGTTTGGTTTAAAATCATATTTTAAGAAAATAAATTGTAAAAAATAATCGGGGTATATGACTTTGTGTCTGTGGTAACTCGTTGCCACGCCTCTTCGCCTCCTAATATAACCAACATAGAGGAAATGTTGTTTCTGTATGAGAGAGGATCTTCGGACTAAAATACTGTCCAGGTAAATTGCAAAAAAAAGAGAAGAGTTGTAAACGCTAATGCTAGCAGATTTGTTGTGTTTTCTTCACGCTAGAACTGCAGCCACTTCATCCGAAACGCGATTCAATATCAATATGCAGGAAGTTGAATAAAGTTGTCTGTCTAGCCTAGCACGATGCAACTTGGCAGATAACTGTTTGGTTGGTAAATTTAGTCGTTAGGCTGCTCCTTTTTTCTCTGCAAAAATTGTGAAATTGGTTTGCAAGTTTACAGTCGCTTGACGTTGAACACGTTTCTAGCCTTCCTGTTATAAGCCCTAGTTAGTTAAATAACTAAGTTGGTTTGCTAGCCAGCTAAAACTATAAGCTACTTCATGCACACGTTTGGTAGATAGTGGCACAGTGTGCATTTGCTTGTTTCTTTGCAGAATGTGAATGGTACCATAATACCAATTTAGTCTGTATGATAATATTAAACAAGTATTAACGTTCTTCAGCAACACGCAATTGAACTTATTGGAGGCTTGGCGTTAGCTAACAAGCCTAGACGGTCCATAATAGCAGTGTTATTAAACTGTGAATTTGTGTACACGCATCAAACTGTTGCTTGCTCCTTTTCACATCATAAACTACACAAGTTTTGATAGCTAAATCATTGCCAGGTCAATTGGTAAACATGCATCAGGGTACCCACTTTGGGTTTAGCTAGCTAATGTAGCTATGTCATGTGTCAATCAATAATGCTTTTGCCGCATCTACCATTTTGGTCTTCGAGTCCCACACTCATTTAGTGTCAGTAGTTGTACATGCAGTGTCATCATAACTAACTTCCTTGCACAAGAATGGTTTGGTAATCCTTTTGTTTTAATAGATCATCCCAGTATGCGTTATTAAAACAACCGTTTTTGTCAACAGGTGGCGAGATCTTCCACTGAGGCACTTGACAAATCAGAGGGGTGTAAAAATACCCACTTTATTCGGACCTCAATATGGGGGTATTAATATCCCGGTTTAGGGTATGTATTGCATAACTTGTTCATTTTAGTGGTCCTGTATGGTTGTTGGTAGAGCATGGTGGGTTTTATTCCTGGGGCCACCCATACCTAAACTGTATGCACCAGTGTTTCCCCTAGAAAAACATTTATGCAGCATTAGCAAAGTTAGGGTGTGGACAATGGCATGGTTTTTAAATGGAACAAAATATAAATGAGCTGTTTCATGAGCTGAAATAAAAGATGCCCAAAAATTTGCAAATGCACAAATAGCTTATTTCTAAATTTTCTGAGAATTTGGCAATATGTCCAACCGGCCTCACAACCGCAGACCATCTGTATGGCGTTTGTGTGGTTGAGCAATTTGCTGATGTAATTGTTGTGAACAGTGCCCCATGGTGGAGGTATGGGCAAGCATAAGCTATGGACAACGAACAACTGCATTTTAAGGATGGCAATTTGAATGCACCGAGATACCGTGACGAGATCCTGAGGCTCATTGTGGTGCCATTCATTTGCCGCCATCACATTGTGTTTTAGCATGATAATGCACTGCCCCATGTCGCAAGGACCTGAACACAATTCCTGGATGATGAAAATGACCCAGTTCTTCCATGGCCTGCATACTCACCAGACATGGCACCCATTGAGCATGTTTGTGATGCTGTGGATCAATGCATTTGACAGCGTGTTCCAGTTCCCGCCAATATCCAGCAACTTCGCAAAGCTATTGAAGAACAACATTCCACAGGCCACAATCAACGGCCTGCTCAACTCTATGTGAAGGAGATGTCGCTCTGCATAAGGCAAATGGTGGTCACACCAGATGCTGACTGGTTTTCTGCAATCTGTGATCAACAGATGGGTTTCTGTACTCCCAGTCATGTGAATTCCATAGAATAGTGTCTCATTTATTTCAATTGACTTATTTCCTTATGAACTATGACTTTGAAATGGTTCCATGTTGTATTTAATTATTTATACACACACACACACACATTCGCAAAGTATTCAGACCCCTTTCCGGGGAAGTACAAAACTAAAACGTTTTTTTTTTTTTTTTTTTTCATCGATACACTACCCCGTAATGACAAAGCGAAAACAGGTTTTTAGAAATGTTTGCAAAAAACAGATACCTTATTTACATAAGTATTCAGACCCTTTTACTATGATACTCGAAATTGAGTTAAGGTGCATCCTGTTTCCATTGATGCTACAACTATATTGGAGTCCACCTGTGGTAGATTAATTGATTGGACATGATTCGGAAATGGCACACCTGTCTAAGGTCCCACAGTTGACAGTGCATGTCAGAGCAAAAACCAAGCCATGAGGTTGACTGAATTGTCCGTAGAGCCCCGAAACAGGATTGTATCTAGGGAAAGGTAACAAAAAAATGTCTGCAGAGTTGAAGGTCCCCAAGAACAATGGCCTCCATCATTCTTAAACGGAAGAAATTTGGAACCACCAAGACTTCCTAGAGCTGGCCACCTGGCCAAACTGAGCAATCAGGGAGGTGACTAAGAATCTTATGGTCACTCTGACAGAGCTCCAGAGTTCCTCTGTGGAGATGGTTGTCCTTCTGGAAGGTACTCCCATCTCTGCAGCACTCCACCAATCAGGCTTTTATGGTAGTGCCCAGACGGCCACTCAGTAAAAGGCACATGCCAGCCTGTTTGGAGTTTGCAAAAATGCACCTAAAGGACTGTCAGACTGAGAAAAGATTCTCTGGTCTGATGAAACCTAGATATAACTCTTTGGCCTGAATGCCAAGTATTACGTCTGGAGGAAACCTGGCACCATCCCTACGGTGAAGCATGGTAGTGGCTGTATCATGCTGTGGGGATGTTTTTCAAAGATGAACGGAGCAAAGTACAGAGATCTTTGATGAAAACCTGCTCCAGAGCGCTCAGGACCTCAGACTGGGGCGAAGGTTCACCTTCCAATAGGAAAACAACCCCATGCACACAGCCAAGACAATGCAGGAGTGGCTTCAGGACAAGTCTCCGAATGCCCTTGAGTGGCCCAGCCAGAGCCCAGAACCTGATCAAACATCTCTGGAGCAACGCTCCCCATCCAACCTGACAGCTTGAGAGGATCTGCAGAGAAGAATGGTAGAAACTCCCACAAATACAGGTGTGTCAAGCTTGTATCGTCATAGCCAATAAGACTCCAGGCTGTAATTGCTGCCAAAGGTGTTTTTTTTTTCTTTTTCCCACACCTTTTATTTAACCAGGTAAGCTAGTTCAGAACAAGTTCTCATTTACAATTGCCACCTGGACAAGATAAAGCAAAGCAGTGTGACAGAGTTACACATGCAATAAACAAGCGTACAGTCAGTAACACAATAGAAAAAGTCTATATACAGTGTGTGCAAATGGCATGAGTTGGTAAGGAAATAAATAGGCCATAGTAGCAAAGTAATTACAATTTAGCAGATTAACACAGGAGTGATAGATGATGATCAGATGATGGTGTGTAAGTAGTGATACTGTTGTGCAAAAGAGCAACAAAGTGAATAAAAACAATATGGGGAAGAGGTAGGTAGATTGGGTGGGCTAATTACAGATGGACTATGTACAGCTACAGTGATCGGTTAGCTGCTATCTGATGTTTAAAGTTAGTGAGGGAAATGTAAGGCTTCAGGGTTAATTTTTTATTTTTTTAAATTGCAATTTGTTCCAGTCACTGGCAGCAGAGAACTGGAAGGAAAGGTGGCCAAAAGAGGTGTTGGCTTTGGGGATGACCAGTGAGATATACCCGCTGGAGCACGTGCTATGGGTGGGTGTTATCGTGAACCGCGAGCTGAGAAGGCGGAGCTTTACCTAGCATAGACTTATAGATGACCTGGAGCCAGTGGGCCTGGCAACAAATATGTAGCTAGAGCCAGCTGACTAGAGCATACAGGTCACAGTGGTGGGTGGTATAAGGGGCTTTGGTAACCAAACGGATGGCACTGTGATAGACTGCATCCAGTTTGCTGAGTAGAGTATTGTAAGCTATTTTGTAGATGACATCGCCGTAGTCGAGGATCGGTAGGATAGTCAGTTTTACTAGGGTAAGTTTGGCAGCGTGAGTGAAGGAGGCTTTGTTGTGAAATAGGAAGCCAATTCTAGATTTGATTTTTGATTGGAGATGTTTGATGTGAGTCTGGAAGGAGAGTTTACATTCTAGCCAGACACCTTGGTATTTGTAGTTGTCCACGTGTTCTAGGTCATCTGTGATTTGGGTGAAGGAGAAGCTGGGGAGGCTCGGGCAAGTAGCTGCAAGGGGTGCAGAGCTGTTGGTTGGGGTAGCCCGGAGGAAAGCAAGGCCAGCTGTAGAGATGCTTATTGAAATGTTCAATTAACATGGTCACCACTGATAAATCCATGACATCTAGCCTCAGTGCAGTGGGCAGCTGGGAGGAGGTGCTCTTGTTCTCCATGGACTTCAGTGTCCCAGAACTTTTTGGAGTTAGAGCTACAAGATGCATATTTCTGTTTGAAAAAGCTAGCCTTTGCTTTCCTGACTGACTGTATTGGTTCCAGTTGCATATCACGGGGAACAGTTGCATATCACGGGGACTATTCGATGCTATTGCAGTCCGCCACAGGATATTTTTGTGCTGGTCAAGGGCAGTCAGTTCTGGAGTGTACCAAGGGCTATATCTGTTCTTAGTTCTACATTTTTTTTGTAAGGGGCATGCTTATTTAAGATGGTGAGGAAATTACTTTTTAAAGAACGATCAGGCATCCTCGACTGACGGGATGAGGTCAATATCCTTCCAGGATCCCTGGGCCAGGTCGTTTAGAAAGGCCTGCCCGCAGAAGTGTTTTAGGGAGCGTTTGACAGTGATGCGGGGTGGTCGTTTGACCGCGGATGCAGGCAATGAGGCGGTAACCGCTGAGATCCTGATTGAAAACAGCAGAGGTATATTTGGAGGGCAAGTTGGTCAGGATAATATCGGAGGGTGCCCATGTTTACAGATTTAGCGTTGTACCTGGTGGTTTCCTTGATCATTTGTGAGATTGAGGGCATCTAGCTTAGATTGTAGTAGGACTGCTGGGGTGTGAAGCATATCCCAGTTTAAGTCACCTAACAGAACAAACTCTGAAGATGGATGGGGGGCAATCAATTCATATATGTTGTCCAGGGCTCAGCTGGGAGCTGATGGGGTCTATAACAGGCGGCAACAGTGAGACTTATTTCTGGAGAGAATAATTTTTAAAATTAGAAGCTCGACCTGTTTGGGCATAGACCTGGAAAGTATGACAGAACTTTGCAAGCAATCTCTGCGGTCGATTGCAACTGCTTCAACAAAGTACTGAGTAAAGGGTCTGAACACTTAAAAAAAAAAATGTTTTTATACATTTGCAAAAATGTCTTACTCTTTTTGCTTTGTCATTATGGTGTATTGTGTGTTGATTGGGGGGGGGGGGGGTTTACTACCTGGCCTACACACAATACCGTATAATGTCAAATTGGAATTGTTTTGAGATTTGTATTAATTCAATTAAAAGCTGAAATGTCTCACTCACAGCTGTAATCCCTACCAAAGGTGATTCTTCTTGTATTGACTATTGACTATATTTCATTTTCAATAAATTAGCAAAACATTTCTAAACGTGTTTACACTGTCATTATGGGGTTGTGTGTGTGGGAGGTGGGGGGGGGGGATATATTTAATCCGTTTTGGATTCAGGCTGTAACACAACAAAATGTGGGATAAGTCGAGGGGTGTGAATAATTTTTGAAAGCTGTGTGTGTGTATATTTGTCATGGGTGGCAGACGTTTGCAGCAACCCTCTAAATTCCAGAGAATAGTCCTGTGCTCTGCTAGTCCTAGTCCTATTGATAGTACCCAGCTTACTGAACTCAAAGCAAGTCTTCCGTCTCTGATACTTTTAACTTGTTCTCTTGACAGACAAAGCCCTCCACTGTAGAGGTTTTGGAAGGAATTGATAAGGTATGTTATTTTTTTTGGGGGGGGGGGTGGTGTGTCAAGATGGTATTGATCAGGACTATTTTTTTTGGGGGGGGGATGTCGCTCTAGAGATTGACCTTGTTACACTATACAGCCCATCTCGAGCTTGAGGTCACTCTAGGCGATGTCCAGCAGAGTGACGGACGCGTGTTTCCTAGCACCAGCGGAAGATGGGTCACTACACTGTCCACCAACTGATATTTTTGGGGTGTGGCTAATCGCACGAAGAACCAAAGGGTGTTTTCTAATCCCTCTTAATAGAAAAAGGATAGATAAGTTGGTAATGCACCCGGACATTGAGTAAATAGGCTTTTGTCAAGATTACCAGAGGGAGGCATGGAGAAGTCATATGATGTGTCTGGGATTGAACACGGCTGTTGAATTGATGTGTGGTCTTTGCTGGTTGTTTATTCATTATACACAAGGAACAGTACTATTACATATCTATAGTGTTAACTTAGTTACATTATTAGTAAGAAAATTGTGGAATATGAAACTTATTTTGTCATTATAGAGAGGAAGTTTTTAGTCATGGAAAATGTTTTATTTACAGGATATACAGACTGGTGAGGAATGTAGAGAACTGTATCAAAGACAGTTGAAGCAATGGCTATGGAGACTACTGCTGTACTCATCTCTTCTCTACCTGATGGCCAGCATAATTGTGTATCTCTGGTACCTCCCTGAACAGATGATTGGGAAGGTCATATTGGCCCTTCCGTATGTGATATTTCCACTATTGTAAGTATATCTATATAGAGAGAGAGAGATCGCTATGTCTATTTGCATTTTGTTGCTTACCTGTCTGTTCTAATTGTTCATTCCGCAGTGTATGGCTCCTTCGAAAGGGGCTGATTGCTCTTTTTAACAGAAGAACGGAAAAAAACAGTATGTGCTTTAGCCTGCCTTTAGTCTGCATCATGACATGCTGCTTTCATTTGGTGTAATCAGTAAAATGTTTTTTTTTTTGTTTTTTTTTTAGATGAAAAATTGGACGATCTCAAATCACAAAAACGAAAAATTGTAAGTTAACTTTTTCTGTGGATGTCTTTTTGATTGGGTGAACATCGACTGGACTGATATTAGAATCTGTCATAGCCGTTAGAATCCGGAATAGCTGCCCCCTCATACCTGGATAAGGGTGAACATAATGTGGATCCCCTAATCATTCATGAAGGGGTCAAATGAAAGAGCTGAGATGTCAGCACTTTATATACTATCCTTGTACTTCTTTACACCCCGTAACTAATTTGTAAGTGGATTTAATCTGCCATTTTGAGACATTTACCACCTCGAGATTAACACTTTTACAAGGTGCCGTACCGACGATATAGGAGTCTTCATGCCCTGTTCTGCTGTTATCGAGCTTTTACAGCACTTTGCTTAGATAATTGCTACTCCTAATAAATCATCTAAACATCTATGCAGACAGCTGTTAATTGGCCTAAAGACTTCACTTGGTAAAGCACTCTGCTAACGTCTCTTAAACTAATAGCGTTTAGTGCTAGAAGGAAATAAATCTTGAGTAATTGCTTGTCATGTCTACTAACGTTCAATAATTATGGCTGATGGATTTTCACACTCCATTATCGAAGTAGTGCATGTAATTATTATTCTCATTATGTCTGAACAATAAGCTATTTGGTATTTCCCTTTTTAAATGAAGTTTCTACAAAAACAACTCATTGAATGATGTGTAGACCTACTACAACCGCTTTTATTCTGAAAACCTTTTAATATCTCATTGATGGTTAGAATGTGGGTCTGGCTGTCAGTTGACTTTTTGTCGGTAGCTGGTCTTTATAGTGTTTCATTAGACCAGATAAGAAACATCTAGTTGAGAATATCAGTCTTGACTTCAAACACCAACCATAGGAGTTCACAATTCTGTTTCTGTGCAGTTTTATTGAGTAGTTGTATCATATTGATGTGGTGTTGGAAGACTTTTCCCACGTATTGTAAAGATCTGATCGTCTGTACAGATACAAGAAAGTATATGCGGTCGTAGGACCCCCCCCCCTGTTAAAGCAGTTAATTATTCCAGTCACTTAATGAATTGCTTGTTCACTTGCTCTTTTTTAATTTGATTAATTACAATGTGAAAGATACGACATTGGTTATCATTGTCTCATTACGGTCATTGTATTTTAACAGAATTAATTGTGTGGAATGGTAACGTGTCATATCAACATCATTAGTCAATTAACAGATCGATCAAACATACGCTATTAGAACAGAAACCTGCATACTCAACAGGGTTTTCTGGAAGACCAACACGATGGCACTTGACTGATGAAATGACTCGTACTGAATCAACCTCACTTTCAATGTGTCCTTTTCAATTCCTTAACATTTAAAAATATGAACTGCTCTTGTCCAACAGCTGTTAGAGGTGATGGAAACTGAAACCTATAAAACTGCAAAAATGATTCTGGAGAGATTTGATCCTGACTCAAAAGCGAAGGTGAGAATTTTTTTATTTGAACTTATATTTAACTAGGCAAGTCAGTTAGAACAAATTCTTATTTTCAATGAAGGCCTAGGAACAGTGGGTTAACTGCCTTGTTCAGGGGCAGAACGACAGATTTTTACCTTGTCAGCTCGGGGATGTGATCTTGCAACCTTTCGGTTACTATTCACTAGGCTACCCTGCCGCCCCAATTACATCTGCCTATGAGCCCACTAATTCTGTGAATTAACCTTGAAAGTACATCTTGTTTTCAATTTGAAGGTGCCAGAATCCCTTCCAAATGAAATGCCTATGACTCCAAAACCTCACCAGGGTAATGTATTCCAAAACCTCACCAGGGTAATGTAGTTGCCTAGGCATCTTTAAAAAAAAAAAAAAAATGTATTTAAGGCCTTTCATGTGCTTGCATGGCTTACCGTTGGTGAACATCCCTGCATGGTGTCCTCCTCTAGAACTCCGTCAGCGTCATGTCACTCCTCGTCCCCCGGTGGCGGTGACTCCTGCCGCAGCCCGTCCTCCTCGTCCCCCGGTGGCGGTGACTCCTGCCGCAGCCAGTCTTCTTCTGGCCCCAGGGGCCACCCATGCAGGGCCACCCCTCCACTCTGCTCCTGGAGGACCCCCAGAGAGGATCCTGTCTGAGGCTGCTCAGCAGAGCTTGACGAAGAGGCCCATGACCCCTGGCACCCTTGTTCCAGGAGTGGGTGAGTGGCTGCACACGGGGACCATATCATAATGTGCTCGACTTAAGGTGATTAAAAAAGGTATACTACTTTTTTTACAACCATCCTTTTCTCCTAGTCCTTCAGGGATGGGACTTTTCTATACATTTAATTTACAACCATCCTTTTCTCCTAGTCCTTCAGGGATGGGACTTTTCTATACATTTTAATTTTACTAAATATTTTTTACAGGAATGATATTTTGTTTTACAGGTGGTAGTTCTGGCCAATTTGAGTGTAGTATTTGAATCCATTATGGTAGGGGGTGCCTTAAAACAAACTCAAGGTCAAGTTTGCTCCAGAGAAGATACCCAGGCAACTACATTATGTCAATAGTCTGGCCTAAGTCGATCGATGTGAATTTTGAAAATAGAAGTTCGTGAATTTGGTGGATTTTTTTTTTTTTTTTTTTTTTTTTTTTTTTTTTTCTTCCCACCAAGATTTCTCACCATACAACCTTTGACCAAGACTGTTAAAAATATGACGCTTATACTGTCAGTGAGTAGTGTATGTTTACTCTTATGTCAATAGTCTGGCCTTGGACACATCCATAAGAATTGCAAATGGTTAGACATTCTCCCAGCGAAAGCAACATGGTGTAATTACCATGTGAGGTATACAACAACCAGGATAACTTGAACCATGATTAATCAGGGAAGGCCTGCATCTGTTCTTTGGCATTGGTACTGGAAACTTAATAAATGCCTTTCTAATGCCAGGAAACATTTGTCATGGGCATACCTTGCAAATGTTTCATATAGCTTGATACTATCATGCGCTTTTGTAAAAAAAATACATTTTGATAGTCACTACAGTTTCCATATGTTGGTATATGAATAAGCAGTAGGAAACTATTGGTTAGTGTATATTAATTACCGCTCAGTAACACAGCAGGGATTCTTGTATACGTGCTGTGCTGTGCAAGTGAGATCCATTTCCAAGTCATTATTAAAATGTGTCAAACATGTTATAGTGGACCTCTGCAGCAAACTGTAGATTTGGGTCTTGCTGTTTTTTATGAAGCTTCTGGGCCTCCGTGTGATCAGTTTTCGAGACCTGTATGTGCAGCTAATGTTCATGTGTTTTTTGCACCCCCCCCCCAGGCCCTCCCCTGGCCAGACCTGTCCTCCCCAGGGATCGCGGCGCCATGGACAGGGTTATTGAGTACCTTGTCGGCGATGGCCCTCAGAATAGGTAGAGCAGCTTCTTGGCGGTGTTGTCTTGTCACCTAAAGATGTGTGATTTGGACAGATGTCAGCGTCTATCGTTTTTAACACTGGCAATGTATTGCTGTTATGATCATTTTTCAATCCTCAGCAAAAAAATAATCTTCTGATTTCATTGCATGTATGCAACATCTATTTTTCTCCCTCCAGATATGCCCTCATATGTCAGCAGTGTCTCACCCATAACGGCATGGCATTAAAAGAGGAATTTGAATATATTGGTAAGATTTTGAGAAACATATCTGTCACTCTCCATCAAACACTATGCCCTTAATTTGCCCTCTAGCATTTGGCAGCACTGTGTATCCTCAGGCTCTTAAAAGCCTCTGCCACTACTGGCTTCTGAAAGCATCTAGATTGAATATACAAATAAGGGCAACCCATTGATCTGATGCATTTATGATGCAATTATTTTTTGGGGGAATATCATTGGTTTTTATCTTCACATTAATCTGTTTTACATGGAAATAAATGCCAATCATACAGTTGACAGTGCACTTCGACCATAGTGGGTTTTGTCTCGTTTCAGCCTTTAGATGTGCATATTGTTGTTTCCTGAACCCTGCGAGAAAGGCCAGACCCCAAGCCCCCCGACTCCCTGAGATCAGTGCCGAGACGAAGATCCTCACCGACGCAACACCACCTGAAGCCGATGAGAGCCCCGTTGCTGCAGGTATGTCTCTGCTAACCCAAGTTGTTTTTGTTTTTGTCAACAAGCAGTGGAAGAATCACATTGTCCTAATTGCTTGCTTGCTTACTTGAATGCCTGTTAAACATGATGATATATTGATCCTGTCAATGTTCAGTTGAGGAGAAATGGCCTTCTCCCCCAGCTGTAGAGGAGATCCAGGAGTTGACAGTTACTCCAACAGAGAGTGCCCCTGAAACAAAAGGGTCAGAAACCCCAGGCTGTCTGCGAGCCACCACAGAGAAGTCCGATGGAGAACTAGATATGTCCGATATGGAGGTTCAATAGAATGTTGTTTCAACATCATTTTAGGCTGGAGCTATATTCTTTTTTTAGTTATTTTTCTTAGTTTTTAAAAGATAACTTAATAACATCAATGCTGTGAGTAAGAATCGTAGAATGACAGGCTAAGGTTTTGGTATGAACTTAAATAAATACCTTTTTTTTCCCTGTCTGTTATAGTGATAGCATATAAACTGAATCCTGATGGTAGGGGATAATGGACAGGCAATACTCTTGGGATTTGACGCGATGTCAATACTTTCATTCACTGTTCCAGCACTTCCATCCATGAAGCAAAGAGTAGGTCTGCTAGCTAAGCGTTTGCCGTTGATGCACAGCTGTAGAATGTTTATATATATTATTTCTTTTCCTTTTTAGTGTTTTAAATATTAAGCGGCTAAGCAATTTGCCACATGACTATATTGTCTGTTTTGTGTGACGATGTCTGTCCATGTTGTCTACAGACAGGTAAACATGCTAATGCATGCTAGTACTACTTAATAATAATAATAATAATAATAATGCAGAGGCCAAATGTAGCTAAGCAGTTGGTTTGTAGAATGACGTTTTCTTCCGTTTGTTTTGCGCGAGTTATTTGCTGCATTGTCACTGTATTTTTGTTAGTTTTTTTTTGTTTGTTGAGAATGTCTGGCCATGTTTACAGAAATGCAAAAAAATATCCTGTCCGGTGTTCTATGAAATCTGTATATTTATAGGTGATGATATTTCTAGATACTACAGTATTGGGATACAGTGCCCTTTTGATCAGTATTGAATAGGTTTTTGGATACTTCAAGCACCATGTGGCTAACCACATGTTTACACAGTAATGGTACTATCAGGAGTGCTTAGTTACATATGTATTGCTTAATAGGAGAAAGATGTTCTGCTCTACTCTGCATCCGAGTGCATTTATACTTTGAAATAAATAAAGTCAATTTCAGTAAGCTGCATGTGTTTGCTTAGCATTATGAATTTTCCAGTTTCACAATGTGACTGAGTTGTGTTTTGACGTTCTCCTCAGCAGCTATACCAACTAGAGGTCGACCGATTTTATGATTTTTAACGCCGATTTATTGGAGAACAAAAAAAAAGCTGATACCGATTAATCAGTTTTATAAATCTATTTGTAATAATGACAATTACACCAATACTGAATGAACAATTAACACCTATTTTAACTTTATATAATCAATTTAGTCTCAAATAATGAAACATGTTCAAATAATGCCAAAACAGTGTTGGAGGAGAAAGTGAAAGTGCAATATGTGCCATGTAAAAAAAGCTCATGTTTTAAGTTTCTTGCTCAGAACATGAACATATGAAAGCTGGTGGTTTATTATTCCCAGTTCTTCAGTATTCCCAGTTAAGAAGTTTTAGGTTGTAGTTATTATAGGAATGATGACTTTCTCTCTATACCATTTGTATTTCATATACCTTTTGACTATTGGATGTTCTTATAGGCACTATAGTATTGCTAGCCTAATCTCAGGAGTTAGGCTTGAAGTCATAAACAGCGCAATGCTTGAAGCACAGCTGGCAAACGCAGGAAAGTGCTGTTTGAATGAATGCTTATGAGCCTGCTCGATCAAATCAGACTTAATTATAATAAACACACAGAAATACGCGCCTTAGGTCATTAACATGGTCAAATCCGGAAACTATCATTTCGAAAACCAAACATTTATTATTTCGGTGAGATACGGAACAGTTCTGTATTTAACGGGGGGCATCCTTAAGTCTAAATATTGCTGTTACATTGCACAACCTTCAATGGTATGTCATACTTATGTAAAATTCTCGCAAATGAATTACGGTTTTTGTTAGAAAGAAATGGTCTTCACACAGTTCGCAACGAGCCAGGTGGCCCAAACTGCTGCATATACCCTGACTCTGCTTGCACAGAACGTAAGAGAAGTGACACAATTTCCCTAGTTAAAAGAAATTCACGTTAGCAGGCAATATTAACTAAATATGCAGGTTTAAAAATATATACTTTGATTTTAAGAAAGGCATTGATGATTATTGTTAAGTACACTGGTGCAACTGTTTTTCAACTTTTTTCGCGAATGCGCTTGTTAAATCATCACCCATTTGGCGAAGTAGGCTGTGATTCGATAAATTATCAGACAGTGTATTGATTATATGCAACGCAGGACAAGCTAGTTAACTACACATGGTTGATGATATTACTAGGTTAACTAGTGATTGTTAAGATTGCTTGAGTTTAATTCTAGCTAGCAACTTACCTTGGCTCCTTGCTGCACTTGCGTAACAAGTGGTCAGCCTGCCACGCAGTCTCCTTGTGGAGTGCAATGTAATGGGCATCCAAAAATACAGATTATGAAAACTTAAAATCGGCCCTAATTAGTCGGCCGACCTCTAATACCAACCCTATCTCCCGCTGATGCAGACAATGCTGCTACGGGTATGTCTTTGCTCAGTCAGTTCAAACTTCAAGGTACAGAAACGACAGTTGTAGAGCAAGTATTTATTTGACTATAACTTTTATGTCGATCATGGCGAGCCAAAGGGAGAATCACTGGCTGCCTTGTAAAAACTGGGGATAAAGAATTTATTTGAGACCAAGCAGCCTGCTTCCCGCAGCTAAAGGGTAGAACCAGGACCCCCCCCCCCCCCCCCCCCCCCCCCCAGAGAATTCAAATGGTGTGCTGGATGTCCCTGTTTTTATAAATGTTCCTGCGAAAACGGCAAGCTTCTGCACTGTCCTTAAGATCTGGCAAGGATCCTAATTATGGGCAAGAACCTGGCTACAAATGGTGTCCTCTTGTCAGATATACTTTTCAGGAATCAAATCCTAGTGAAATGTGGTGATTCTAGATCCTACGCAGACATTACATCGGTAAAGCTTCCGAACCAGGATACTACTTATACCGTACATAGGATTTTAAAAGTTGAATAGAATATGTTTTCAACACGTGAATACATGTTGGAGCTGTGTATTGTTTTAAAATGTAATGGTTAATGTGCTCAAGTTGTCAGAATCATTTTATTTAACTTGGCAAGTCGGTTAAGAACAAATTCTTATTTACAATGACGGCCTACCCCGGGCAAACCCTAACCTGACGACGCTGGTCCAATTGCGCGATGCCCTATGGGACTCCTAATCACGGCCAGTTGTGATACAGCCTGGAATCGAACCAGGGGCGGCCGATTTTTCTAAGTAATTCTCCACATTGTCAATGTTGTATACCAGTATTGAACAGGTTTTCCAAGCACAATATGGAGTTAACCACATGTTTGCATAGTAAAGGTACAATGAGTGCTTACTTATCTATGCATTGCTTAACACGAGAAAACAGATGTACTCTGCACCCGAGTGTCTTAAAGTGCTTGTGAAAATGCTAATTTCATAATTTGACCTTGATTTTGATTAAAGGTTCAAAACAATGTTTAACTGGTGGAGTTTTTGATTAGGACTTTTTGTTTTATGCTTCTATTGATTCGTATGGTTCTTAAAGGTTGAGTGATTGCTCTTACTGTCACTTACACATGTAAGATCTTAAATTGGGTGCTCTTACTGTCACTTACACATGTAAGATCTTGAAGAGTGGGAGAATTTCATTAATGAATCTGTAGAAATGTGTATTGCATGTCACTACATCTTAGACCAAAACAGGTAAAACCATAGTCTCCATTTTGTTGAACTGAGCTATTATGAGCTGTTAGTTTGCTGGTTTGTCAACCACCTTGCCCCTGTTCCAATTCACCTGTCACCATTGAACGTTTTAGAAGAACATTAAAACAGTCAATGTTCATTAGGAAGCTTATTTTAGCTCGTTGGTCATTTCAGACAGCGTAAGAGTGGTGTTGACAACCCCAGCCATTCTTGATGGCTTGAGTCATCACTGCAACGAAGTTGCCCACTGCCTTTTCGTGACCCCCCCCAGCGCCAACTGTTGGTGGGGGTCAACATCACACTTTTTTTCTTTGGGTTTTGATCATGTACGTTAACAGAGACGTGACCTTCCGTGTTTAGTAATTCATCAATGTGACACACAGTAACGCCTGATTCCACCACAAGCTGCTTGACCTCTGACAGGAGCAATAGGTCATCAATAGAACAGTGTTTGAACCTCTTTTTTTTTTTCACTATATAAACTGAATAAAATAGAAACGCCACATGTCTAGTGTTGGTCCTGTTTCACGAGGGAGGGAAAAAAAAGATCCCAGAACTGTGTCATACGCACACATGTTTCCATCCCTATTAGTGAGCATTTCTCTTTTGCCAAGATAATCCATCCAGCTGATGGGTGTGGCATATCAAGAATCTGATTAAACAGCATGATCATTACACAGGTACACCTTGTACTTGGGACAAAAGGCCACTTTAAAATGTGCAGTTTTGACACACAACACAATGCAGAGATGTCTCAAGTTGAGGGAATGTGCAATTGCCAGAATTGTATTCACTTTTTTCTACCATAAACTGCCTCCAACATATTTTTAGAGAATTTGGCAGTATGTCCAAACGGCCTTACAACCGCAGGCCACGAGTAACCATGCCAGCCCAGGACTTCCACATCTAGCTTCTTCACCTGCTGGATCGTCTGAGACCAGCCACCAGGACAGCTGATGACAGTGAGGATTATTTCTGTCTGTGATAAACCCTTTTGTGCTCAAAAACCCATTCTGATTGGCACAGCCTTGCTCCCCAGTGGGTGATCCTTGCTCCCAAGTGGATGGGCTTATGTCCTCCCAGGCCAACCCATTGCTGCACCCCTGCCCAGTCATGTGAAGTGAAATCCATAGATTAGACTCTCTTCGGAGTGTGCCAGAGTGCAAAATAAGAAAGCACAACACCCAATGAATATGATCGGTGTTAACGTTGGCCAAAAAACATAATTGTTACCAGCAGCACAGTTACAGTGCATTCAGAAAGTATTGAGACCCCCTGACTTTGTATCCACTTTGTTACATTACAGGCTTATTGTAAAATATATATTTTTTTTAAATTCCCCATCAATCCATACAATATCCTGTAATGAAAAAGCAAAAATAGTATTCAGACCATTTACTCAGTACTTTGTTGAAGCACATTTGACAGTGATTACAGCCCTGAGTCTTCTTGGGTATGACGCTACAAGCTTGACACACCTGTATTTGTGGGAGTTTCTACCATTCTTCTCTGCAGATCCTCTCCAGCTCTGTCAGTTTGGATGGGGAGCGTCGCTGGAAGGTGAACCTTCGCCCAGTCTGAGGTCCTGAGTGCTCTGGAGCTGGTTATCATCAAGGATCTCTCTGTACTTTGCTCCGCTCACCTTTCCCTCGATCCTGACTAGTCTCCCAGTCCCTGCTGCTGAAAAACATCCCCACAGCATGATGCTGCCACCATGCTTCACCATAGGCATGGTGCAAGGTTTCCTCCAGACGTGACACTTGGGAACCTTCAATGCTGAAGAAATGTTTTGGTACTTTTCCCAAGATCTGTGCCTCTACACAATCGTGTCTCTGAGCTCTATGGACAATTCCTTTGACCTAATGGCTTGGTTTTTGCTCTGACATAGAGACAGGTGTGTGCATTTCCAAATCATGTCCAATCAATTGAATTTACCACAGGTGGACTCCAAGTTGTAGAAACAGCTCAAGAATGATCCATGGAAACAGGATGCACCTGAGCTCAATTTCGAGTCTCATAGCAAAGGGGCTGAATACTTATGTACATAAGGTATTTACGATTTAAAAAAAAAAAATATATATATATATATATATACACATTTGCTAAAATTGCTAAAATCCTGTTTTCACTTGATCATTATGGGGTATTGTGTGTAGATTGGTGTGAGAGAATTTTATTTAATCAATTTTAGAATACGGCTGTAAAGTAACAATATGGAAGAATCCATGGGGTCTGAATACTTTC
Source organism: Oncorhynchus mykiss (assembly GCF_013265735.2). Classification (NCBI taxonomy): domain Eukaryota; kingdom Metazoa; phylum Chordata; class Actinopteri; order Salmoniformes; family Salmonidae; genus Oncorhynchus; species Oncorhynchus mykiss. Next base: position 45,027,104 of record NC_048586.1, read on the forward strand.
CGAATGCCTTGTATGCTGTGTTTAGATGGTACAAGGTAAATAGGAAACGGCAAACCGGATGTCATTGTTTTCAATGAGAGCACAACGGTAAATGCCATTGAGTCTGGCGGTGAATGCAGTCAGCCGCCACAATAGAAGAGACTTTCTGCCAGTTCAAATATTTAAACTTTGGCCATCTGCCCTAGCGTTGTTATCTACTGAATGTTGATTTACACTGATTGCTTACTGAAATCACCAAGGCAACGCATACTTTCATGCTGGCTTGATTTAGTGATCACCTTTTTTTGCTTTCTTGTCCCGCTATTCCAATTGGTATGGTAGTTTTAGCGTGCCTTGTCTAAACGTAGCAATACAGTCACCAACACTCTAGATAACATTAAAATAGCCTAACCAGCTCTGCAAGGGAGAGTAAAATGGTCAGAGTGAGATGTTCTCTCAACTGGTGCTTGACTTCCGTTGTGAAAGCAGAATTCTTGGTTAAACCCTACTCCACGGCCAGAGCGTCCGGTGTGTGCTCTGATCGCTCCAAGAACGAAACGCACTGAGTTTATGAACCGACAATCTGACAAAGCCCTGAATTTATGAACGCCTAGCCTCTGGCACTCCAGAGTGAATTTAAGAAACACACCCTAAGGTTCCAGAGAGAGTACCATGTTGAATACCGTAACTCTACATTTCATATTCAGTGAGCGTGGCATGTTAAATAATGTAAATCGACATTTCACATTCAGAGTAGAACACTGAACATTAATTTTGTGTTTCTACCTGCTGCATTGTTTTATATACATCACTGTCACTTCTGACTGCACAGTCAGTAAAATTAGTATTTGTGTAGAGCGTTTTGAATGCGCATCAGTTTCAGTTTCTCCTTTATGGAAGGATTCACCCCGGGAACAGATGAAGTGAGTAAAAACACCGTTAAGGTTATACATCTTTATTTAACTAGGCAAGTCAGTTAACAACAAATTCTTATTTTCAATGACAGCCTAGGAACAGTGGGCTAACTGCCTGTTCAGGGGCAGAACGAGGAGTTTTGAACTTGCAACCTTCCGGTTACTAGTCCAACGCCTTAACCGCTAGATCACCTGTCAGAGAACAGATAGAGTTTTGAACAAATCCACCCCGACCACTATTTCAAAACACATTAAATAATAAAACATAACCTTGCTTATGACAATAATGTGTAAACAACCTTAAATAGAGAAAATATATTAATGAGTTTCTCTTATCACTTACAGTAGAATTGATTGATGCTCCTGATGGGCATTCTCTGCAAGGTAAATGAACGACTCGGATCACCATACAAGTCACAGCCTATCAGCGGGTTGAAAATAATAATTGTCTGCAACTGACCTCAAGGGCAACCTCTTTCACATGTTATGTAAGCCACTCCAAGCAATATATATACATAGTGGGATACAACGTATGGAGGCTTTGTGTCTCCGTTTGTCCACAGCTCTGTGATATCAGTGAGCCACTAATTGATTTTCAAGGATGACAAATGACATACAAGACCCCAGTGCCAAGGTTAATTCTGTGCTGCGAAACTAAATGTAGCCCTGTAGCAGGCTGTCCCAAGGTCTATCGCTCTTTTCATACTCTTCGCTCACACGGGCATTCCGATCCACTGGACTCAAATTTATACTGATCTTTTATTTATACCCTGAAAAAAAATGGCAGATAAGAAACATACGTTTTCTTGATATTGCGTTTTGTCATATCTAGCAGCCAGAGATTGAAATCCTGGGGAACAATTTTCGGACGAAATGAAAGAGCGTGGCCTCCTGAACCCCGGAGGAAAATAACCTCGCAATTTGATGTAGAATATGAAACAGAGGCACAGAACAAGTCACTAGACACACGCATCATGGCTTGTCCCTTTTCCATTGCTGCACCTGAATGTGAGCAATTCATAATGTTCCTCAAAATACCTTTATCGTTATCCATCTACCCACTGTATTGAACACAAAAAATACCATACTGTGTCACAAAATGATAATACAAAATTGACTTTAAACATACACTATGTTTCTGTCCATCATAACGTAGATCATACAAATACATACATTTACTTATGAATGATTCAACAAAAATAATAATCCAAGAGTGTATGTGAGACAATGTGAAAAAGAAATGGGAAGACGAGTGTCACAAAAGCAATTAACATGCCCGGAATATTACAGATCGACATTGGGTTGTTGACAACAGCATCATTACACCGTAATATCAGCGCCATCTCCTTCAGAGAAGCATTAAAATCAAATTAGAATATTATACAAGAGCTTGATGGTTTATAATATGAGATTGTTTCTGAACAGTTGATTTCTGGCCATTCGTTCTTGGCTACTTGGACTTTAAATGCTACTTGACAAATACATTTGACAAAAGGTAATCACCATCTAATAAATACAATTATCATTTGAAACCACACAATACAATTAGGTAACCACACTTCTATTTTTTCTCTCCATATTTCATTTATTAATGAATGCATCTCATATGGTGCATTGCATAAGCAATAAACTACTGGCAACTCATTTATACAAAGAATTACTTTCAGGGATAAGGTTTTTTAGAAACGGAGTCTCTCCATTCTAAATTCTACCCCCAACAACTCATGTGGAACCTTAGACTGCCTAGTCAGTAACGTTATGAAGGTTAAATGCTAGAGTTAAGGGCTTCCATTCAAATACATGATAACGGTTTCCTTAACAGAAGTTTTCCTGCATGTTCAACACCAGTGACGGTCGGTGCCATTTTAAGATGAGGGAGGACAAAAACTTTTTTTTCATAAACATGGCCTTATTTCTATTACATCATATTGGATGACTGTCATTCATATTCCACTCACCCAGCTCAATGTAACATCGATAGATTTGGGCTACTACATGATACATGTTTCCCTATACCCATCAAGAGGTTGCTATGACCTAGCCTATGAATGAAAGTTTACAATGTAGGTGCAGACAGGTCGAGAGAATGTTTTGAGGTGACAGACACATTCAATACCGCCTTGCACACTTGCCGGCATCTAGCTGATCTAGGGTGTAATCATTAGTCCAACAGTTGCAAATGAGAGTTTCTATTGGACAAAGTCAGGTATGTTTATCCCTGTTTCATTCTGTTTGCTTCCGTTTATGAAACTCTTTTCAACAGAATCTGCGGAATGATTAGACCCCTGATCACACGTAAACACGGTTCATTTTCATAGCAGCCACGTTGTATTCCTTCTCGCCTCTATGCACTATCCTCCTCTCACCTTTTTCCCTTTGCTTGTGGACTTCAATGCACAACACATCAGCTGTATGTGACCAGGCGGAAAAACCTTTCCAAGCCAAACCATGTCATAACCGCTACACACAGCCCACATCGTTATCACCATATTAGCTAAAGTAACGTCATAGTCAACATAGCTAATAGAACTAATGCTCTAGTAAACCCTCTACAATAAATTAGTAAAAAAAAAAGCTTACCTTGACTTGTGTAAGAGGTGCGTAACTTGCTGCAGGGAAGTCAGGCGCAGGAGAGCAGAAATGGGTAACAACCGGAGCAGTTTAATGCAGCAAAACAAACTGCACCCAGAACAACAAAATACGGGTTGGAATCACTCGTCGCAAACCAGTCTGAAGTGCACAAACACATTACAACAAACACTTCCACACACATGGCGGGGAACAGAGGGTTATATGCACGTCAAGTAATGAGGGAATGTAAACCAGGTGTGCGGGAAAACATGACAAAACAAATGGAAAAATGAAAGGTGGATCGGCGATGGCTATAAGACCGGTGACGTCGACCGCCGAATGCCGCCCGAACAAGGAGAGGAACCGACTTCGGCGGAAGTTGTGACAACTTGGAAGAGTTCCAGAGTTCGTTCACACACACCACGGAGTGGGTTTCTATCCAATACTTATACTGTAGCTAGAAAAGTGGGCAAAAAACACACACAACTATGATGCCCTGATAAAATAAAGGATAAATCAACAAAAATACCCTATTGTAAGCAGAGGCCAACAAACGGAATAGATCTATATCCCTTAACAAGGGATGAAGTAGCATTTAGCATCATACTGCAAACAAACGTCTACTCTTGAACTTCAATGACTCCTACAATTCTTAGAAAACCTATTTAACTATATTTGTTCTTGCAAAATACCCAAAATGCTGCCACCAACGCACACCCTGGCAGCAACAACAACAAAGTAATATAACAACAACAACAAAGTAATATAACAACAACAACAAAGTAATATAACAACAACAACAAAGTAATATAACAACAACAACAAAGTAATATAACAACAACAACAGATGATTCAGTTGGAACTTGGTAAACATGTGTTGGATAGTCATAGCCAGCGAGCTAACATAGCATCCCTCTGTTTGAGCTGGGTGTTTTGAGTAGGCTAAACTAGCTGCATTTGCTAAACCAGGACGTATTGGGTTTAAGGTAAGTGGTACGCTGTCCATCTAAAATAGTGTACAAATCTTTAATCGAGGACAATATGATTACATTTAACATGATCACTTAGTTCTGACTTTTCAATGTGACCTCACCTGGGATTTGAACTCACAACCTTTGGATTTGGGGTATGCTGATATATGAGATGCCAAAGTGCCTTCATGTGCTCTATAATTGTAATAATTATAGCACATATATAAAAAATTCTAATTTCCAGACTTTTCTACCCAAGACACTTTTTTTATGGACAAATCTCCTGTTGTGCTCCAGAATCAGGCAGCACAGATCTCAAGGTTCTGGATGGGAATGGAGAATGGTTGGCCTGGACTAACACACAGCGCTGACACGACTTCCTGTGAAAATCATACAAAGCATCTTTCAGGCAGCAAGTTCATTTTATGGCTTCATCTATTACCACACTGTCATTGTTAATTGTCTTATTTTTTTTATATACCTCTGCAGGATTCTCCAAAATGGCCCTATCGAATGTGACAGGAGGAAGAGCATTAAGCATCTAACAAGATGATATCTAAGTTCAATGTCCTACTCCTCTTCTGATTTATCCCTGCAGCAGATCATTTTCCTTTCTGTCATAAAGACCTCTATTAATCAGTGATGCTTATAGAAGCAGTACATAACAGGCTCCTTGGATTTGTGTCCCCTGTGTTGGCTATTAGGAAGCCAATACTGCCACATGTTCTTCCTAACAAAAAAAAAAAAAAGATCAAATCTAATACCAGCAAGATTAAGTAGACTATGAGAAAAAGAATTAGCAACTATTCAACATGAGCCCCTATCTAAACAATATATGGTAAACTAAATACCAACCATAATCTATTGCTGTATCATTGATATGAAATCTGTGATACATGCGACCTTTCTTCTAAAGTAAAAGGGAACAGTAACTGCTCTCTCTCCTAAAGGCCCTGGGACTAGCTTGCTATAAACTCACTCAAGTGTGACGGCGGTTATACTGTGTTTTACCAGACCTTTGCTCCTCTCCCCTTAGAAGACAAACTGCCATGGCTTGAGCTGAAATGATTTCAAATAGATATTCCAAAATGTCTGTCACTAGATTGCTTCCATACATTATTTCTCTTGAATGGGTAGAAAAATAGAGGGTGTAAATCAACAAATGAATCACAACAGCCGCTTTACCAGATGGAAACAGTGTGTGTGTGTGTGTGATGTGGTGGGTGTGTGTGTTATAGCTTTATAAATCATCAGAGACCGTTATGGGGTTTAGAGGGTCCTGTCTATTCTATTTGTACATGTCTCACTCACCTTGGGACACAGTTGAGCTAGGATAGCTGCTTGCCATGGGTAAGTGCTCCTTTGCAATACTGTACTTAACAGTGGCATACTGTAATGTGCACTGTACTGTATTTCTGTCATTAGATGTGAACAACATGTACAATCCATTTATTAAGGAATAATCATTCCAATCCGATGAGCCTTTATTTCACATTTAGGATGGAAACAATGAATTGTATTTTTCCGCAATTCGCAATTTGATTATTTGACAAAGTGGTTTGCGTACAATATTTTTCAGGAACTTGAGTTTAAATCAGGACAGGTGAGAAATGTTACATTTCAAACAACAGCTTTATAATTTCAGTCCCAGACACGGTCCCAGACACGGTCCCAGACACGGTCCCAGACACGGTGGCTACAAAGTCTTGATGTGGTGTTCCGTTAAAGAGAGCAGCTGTACAGATTAACCCACTGTGCTGCAATCCAGCATGATAGTCATGCACATGTGCCACATTTATCTGGATGACTCAGCCAGCCATGCATGACTCAATCCATCTCCGTTTGTTGCATATAGATTTTATGAGATAAAGATATAGAAAAAAAAGGGCCACAAATGTGCAGAAACTGTGCCGAATTGTAACAACAGATAAATGAAAGAGCTGCTTCCCTGATTTTCATTTCCCAAATGAAATATTTAAAGCTTTTTATTGTTCTTTATCACCACAGTGTCATTTAGGGCAGCAGGTAGCCTAGTGGTTAAGAGCATTGGTCTCGTAACTGAAAGAACGCTGGTTGAAATCCCCAAGCCGACTACGGGAAAATCCTGTAGATGTGCACTTGTATAAGAGCGCCTGCTAAAATGTAAACATACAAGGACACATTTCAGGTAATCAGGAACCAATATAATTGAGTCCATTGCTTGTGTCCTTGACCTTTGGTTGAACTGCTTCAAGCCTAATGTCTACTGTAAAAAATATGCTACAGTATTGATTGAACTTGTTAAACATTTAAACGGTGGTCTGTAATGTGACTTTGCTTCTACCTGCACATACTGTGCTGAACAGTACTGCTCTGAACATGTAAACACTGTTGTATTTATTACTACAGTGTGATGGACCCAAGACAATATTCATGAATGTAATTATGTCAATAAAGCTTCAATGGGAAAACAGTTTAATGTTGTTGTCTTCATGGACATGAACTCTGTGCTGCCTTGCTACTAATTGCTATGAATACTTGCCAGGTAGTCCTTTACAGACAATGCCAACCATAATTAATAACTTAACAGTCTTTGAGGCCATAATGCTCATCAGTTATTAATCAGAAATGCATTTAGCTGAATAAATAAAGCTTATGATTAATGATGGAATTTGAAATTGGGCTGTGAGAGTAATACTCTGGGGAGAGCCTTCACTTGAAGGTATATTCAACAAATACCTCACTGAAACAGGAACTACTGGAACTCTTGTCACGATAGTCAAGGAACTACTGGAACTCTTGTCACGATAGTCAAGGAACTACTGGAACTCTTGTCACGATAGTCAATTCATAGCCAGCCTACTGCTCTACAAAGGCAAAGCGCAGTAACAACACTTTTGGTCAACGTTTTTTGATCTGTTGTAATGGCCCGGTGTAAAATCTGACAAATGTGGTATTTCATTTTCCTAAATATAGTATATCATGAACCACCAAAATATACTTGGAAGTCAGATTTTGCAGTTAATTATTTTATGTAGATACTGCATTGAAACGGAACTAACATTACTCACAGTGTGTTGACACAAGTAGCTAGCTAGCTGGCTAGCTATCGTTAACATGCTGGGTGTCTCACGTAATACTCTTGGCTAACGGATACCTTGAGACAAAGGTTCAAGGAAGATACGATCATCAAAGCCCAGCTAACGTTAACTAGCTAGCAAGCGAGTGGCGACCATAGCATATTTGCCAGCTTTAGCTAGCTAGCTAGTCAAGGTTAGAAAACTAGCAAGCTAGCGTGATAGTTTACCCCCCAAAATCTAAACAGATTGCATGGACCCAACAAAATGCCAGCTAACGTTTGCTATGCTAACACTAGCTAACTACCTATGCTAAATCATCAAGAATTCATGTACCCCAAAAAAGCTAAACAAGTTGAATGGAAAACTCTCTCTCTCATGTGTTTATATTTTTGATCTACAACACTTTGTTTCTTATGCAGCAATCTTTCATGTTTGTATTTTGCACACTGACATTCTTCACGACTTTAATTGCGCACTGTTACATGTCAGGTAGATGTTATTTCAAACGTGTTGTGCAGATGGTCAGATCTTGATTCCTGGGATAAATAAATAATTGCACCAATGCATCCCACCCTAAATTAGGAATGTTCCTCAACAGTGAAAGCCTTGCAAGGTTGTATGATGGAATAAGGGTTTGTTTTATGACCATTTTAAGTGGATTTATAAACCATTATTCAACCACGCTTAATAGGCTTACAATTTGACAAGCCCGAATGACTCACAATTTCAACCATAACGTTTTATTAATGTGTCTAAAAAAAATACGAATCGATTGTTAAACTAATTGACATTGTCAAATGCATCGTTAAAATATTTAACAATTTAAAGTATTTATTGATGTGAACCGTTTTTGCCATTGGGCCTGAGCATCAGACTCCAGACCCCTTTATTGCAGAGTTGTGTCAATGAGGTGGTCGTTTTTCAATTGGATAACAATTATGTGGTTTGTGCAGACTGAAATATGGTGTGTTGGGATGCTATCAGAAACGTTGTAACAAAGCATGGCAACAAGCAATCGTTGTTACACCCCATTACCACCAATTAATTACATGTTGTTATTACAGTGTAGCTATGAATTATTACAATGAATTACAGTTCTTGTTACAGTAATATCGACCCCTTAAAATGAAGTGTTACCCTTTTTTTGCCCTTCACTTTGTTCACAGAAGCTCTCCGCTAAAACAGAATCAATAAGTTCTGTCTGACCTTCACTACCGACCGTTTCAGAACGAAGTTAACCGCAAATACATAAGTTGCAAAAGTACTTTGCAATTGTTACAAACAAGGGAAGAATACAATTATGCTTCAAATGAAAACCGAGATTACTTCATTAAAATATACGTAGGGCCTATTTAGGCTATTTCAATCATATTTCATGTTCAATCAATTGAGTTCCATTTTGCGACTATAGTCTACTTACTGTCTGTCATTTTTTTGTCTCAATGTGTTTCATGATGTGTGACAACACGTGCGTAATGATGTGTCAATTCTGTGATTTAGTGCATTATTATTGGGTAAAGCGTAAACTAATAAGCCACATCAAACGCCTATTTGCATTCATAGGTGGTAATATCTCGTTAGGAGCTGATCCGTCGTCAGTATTGTGGAATAATTATAATGTTAAAGTGAGATATGAATGGAGAAAGCTGGTCCGAGAGCAGCGCTGCGTTTCTTTAGATAGCCTACGCTCAGTATCGATACGTGGCTTAACAACGCACTTAGCGAGAGTTCTCTCCACATGCTTGTTTGGGAAACACGTAAAAAGTTGTCTGGTAAATAAAGATACACCTGGTAAGATCATCGTAATGCTTTAAGTTACATCGCTGCTGGGAAACGAGGCCCTGAACATGTATTATTAAAACTGTGGAAATGCATTCCAGTAGTCCAGGGCCGGTTTCCCGATAGGGATGGAATAGGCTTTCCTACAACCACCGAATAAGTAACATGCGTTCGCCAAAACACCAGGCAGAGAGAATCGATGCGTCGTGTTTCGATACTGATACGATCGTAAAAAGGGTGTGCTGCTCTCGGATCAGTGTTGTCCATTCAAATCTTACCTTAACATTACAATTATTTCACAATACTGACGAAGGATCAGCTCCCAGAGATATTGCTACCTTTGCCTGAAAATAGGCCTGAACTTTGATGAACTTCGCCTTAAGAAGCTTTTGGAAAACCAAGCCCTGGGATATGCAACTCTAGTCATTGGGGGCCGGAGTGGTGTCACACTTTTCCCCCATCCCTAGCAAACACAGCTGATTAAGATACGATTTATGCTCGATCCGAAAATATGGTTGGAGGCGCGGTATAGATGGTGGGAAGAAATTGCTACGCCTCGGACAGCACGCCGAGGCCAAATTGAGATCAGTTACACATGGCCATGCGCCTCTCAAATGTTGTGACAGTGCAGAGGGCTCCATATAGCTCCGCATTGACATGACTGGTTGGCAGTAGGTGAGGGTGCGAGGTTTTGTATAAACACAGACTCACTTCCTTGACAACTTCATTCGGAACAGCTCTGCACTGCTCCGTGAAGAGCAAGAAGTATGAATGCCCTGTCAACAATCAGGTCCCCTCCAGGACTTTAGTTTTCCACAGTAGACACTAGACAGGGACACAATTGCATGGGCTAGTTTGGACCGGTAAATCTGATTTATTCTAATGACTTGCCCAGTTAAATAAAGGTTACATTAAATATATATATATATATATATATATAATAATCTGGACAAGACTTTGGCGCACTGGACAAAGTGTGGCTCTCAATTATTGTTAAACGTGTCAGTGCATGCAACATCCTACCCGAAAATCACTCCCCTGCTCCAGGCATCCATGCGTAAGTAATGCTGGCATTATGTTTTTAAAAGGTATTATTCTGCACTTACCTTATCACAAAAACACCTACTCCGTACACCTATTCCAGAGTTTGTAATAATGTACACCGTAAATAGGGGGGTTCGGGAGCCTTAGACATTTCTGGAACAAGGCTAATGCGATTATTAAAGCACCCGTGTGTTTGTGTGAACTTCATGTGATATCATGCTTAATATTTGCATCAAAAGGCAAAACTGCAAAGCATAGCTAATCGCAGTGGTGTAAAGTACTTAAGTAAAAAATGATTTAAAGTACAATTTAAGTCGTTTTTTTAGGGTATCTGTTCACTATTTATGTTTTTGACAACTTATAATTTTATTTTACCACATTCCTAAAGAAAATAATTTACTTTTTTACTCCATACATTTTCCCACCCAGAAGTACATTACATTTTGAATGCTTAGCAGGACAGGAAAAGGGTCAAATTCACACAATTATCAAGTGAACATCCCTGGTCATTCCTACTGCCTCTGATCTGGTAGACTCACTAAACACACATGCTTTGTTTGTAAATGATGTCTGAGTGTTGGAGTGTGCCCCTGGTTTTCTGTGAAAAAGAAATGAAAAAGTAAGTGGTGCCATCTGGTTTGCTTATTATAAGGAATTTGAAATGATGTGTACTTTTACTTTTACATTTGATACTTACGTATATTTTAGAAATTACATTTACTTTTGATTCTTAAGTATATTTTAAACAAAAATACTTTTAGGCTTTTACTCAAGTCGTATTTTACTGGGTGACTTTCACTTTTACTTGAGTAATTTTCTGTTAAGTTGTCTTGACTTTTTATCCCAAGTATGACAATATAGTTGCTAAGTTACAAAATGATCTTGCATGGTGCATAATTAAAAAAAACAAATATTACAGGGAGAACTGTGAAAACTCAAGCCATCTATGTCTAAACTAATGATTTTACACAGAAGATCTGAGTGATGATAGGCTTTTTGATATATCTCCCTGATTCATCAAGTCCCTTAAAACCTTGTCAATATACACCTATTGGAGTGGCCAACATCTCTACCTTTCAGCACATAGTGGAACATAATGGTGTAGACTTGTTATTCAAGTGTTGTGATATTTAATGGTAAATGGGGACTCATGAAACAACGATTGCTTGCTGTACATTTCTTTGCCTAATTAATGATTGAATCACAGTAGTGAGGAGCCAGCTGTGTGACATCATGAGCCTTAGCAATAAATACCAACTGATGGGGTTAACCTCATCAAGCTTAGAACCATCGCTGGCCTCTTTCACCTGTCAACCAGCCAATAGCAACCCTCCACGGACACCCTGCTTAGCGGTTTCTGCCCTGTTAGCAATGTATAATGGTGATCAAAACGCAGTCAGTGGAGAATCAAGACAACTGTCTGCCCACTACCTAATTGGCCTATTGTTCTCTTTCTGATAAATGGTTCATGACTATTAGGGTTCCTTGGATTTCAGCTCCTTAACAGGCCACAGTAACTACATTTACCAACCAGCAGATACCCGGGTCTCAAAAGGAGATGGGGAGAAAAATGTTTAATTAATACAAATAAAGGCCAATGATTAGTTTGACAGAGGGTTCCAAGCTAACTGTGTGTTCTGTGTGAGCTAACTTGAAGGGAATAACACTGGCAAATTAGCATAACTCTGTATTCACACTCCATGGAGGTGGCCAGCAAACATCTGTTATGTTAGAAATTCAAATAGAATTCCTGTTAGTAGCACTGGCTGTGGTTGTATAATCAGCCATTCTTCTCTGGTCATTTTGAAGCCACTAACAATGCCCCAGTGGCTTAGCGGAACGCCTCCCTCTGGGCTTTCCAATCAGATCTGGCCCCATGTGGACCTGGTCCTAACAACAGGCAAGTTAAAGTGGACTCTATGAGGGGGGCTTGGCTTTGTGCTGCCCAGGCTCATTCTCCTCAGACACAACACTGCTGGAGATGGGCAAATATATATATATATATATATATATATATATATATTTTATATATATACAGCAGATTAATGATTTCTAAAACACAAGCGAGTGGGTTTTTCACATGCTGGCATACAGCCACTTATTCTGCTGTTCACCATGTGGTTTAATGTCCCATGCCAACCAGAGGTTCCTTTCAGGGTGGGTTGAATGTTTAGGAATAAGTGATTTATGTCATGCATTCTCTGTCAAAAGTGAATATCTGCATGAAATCAGACAGGACAGAGAAGAGGGGTTTCCTACTGCGTTGAAAAGGTTTAATAACCATCTCAACTAAACACACTGGACCCAATAGCTACTTTTACATGAACAATTACCAACACCGCTCTCATGGAACACCAATATTGAGCTTTATTAGTTAATTTAGGGCTGGTTTCAATCCGTATTCGCGGAAGATCCACATTCAAATGTAAAGGCGATTTCCAAGTGAGCCGACATGTGCTGTGTTTATAATGAATGCAGTCTGCGTGAATGCCTGAACATGGCCTTTACATTTCAATAGAGGTATAATGCGGACCTTCTGCTATACAGATTTAATTGAGCCCTTATAATTTTTTAGTTTTTTTTGTGAGGAAAAACTTACTTGAAACGTACAGTACTCCTCTGTCATGACCTGCTGATTTAAAACAAAACCAGTGAAGTAACATGTTCCATCTATGATAATATTGGACAAAACAACTTTACAATATTAACTCTATGTAAAGCCCTGTAGAGGTTTCCTGTTGTCTTAGAGTAGTTATAACAGCCGTGTGTAAAGATCCTTTCCTGGCTGGTGTCTGATTTCAAGAGTCACCACGTGCACCCTACAGACAGGTTGGAGCATGTGACCTAGACAGCCCTAGTGTTCTCAGAAAGGTCATGCTGAAGAGGATCTCATTGACCCCATCTAGACCTGACATTTAAATGCAAGCTTGTTTATCCTAACACAGAGATTGCCTTTAAGTGTCTGGATGCTCAAAATAAACATTTTGTTTATTGATATTGTTCCAGTTGGGCTGACCACCTCTGGAGGTGGACTAGGCCTATCCAGTTGTGTTCCTGATATTATTCTGGTGTGTTTTACCACCTATTGCTGTGGACTAGGCCTTTCCAGTTGTGTTACTGATATTATTCTGGTGTGTTTTACCACCTATTGCGGTGGACTAGGCCTTTCCAGTTGTGTTACTGATATCTATTCAGTTTTGCAATTATCTTGATTTAACTTCCACTTTCTTGTTAATTTCAAAGGACTGTTATAATAACTTTAATTTGTTGCTCCAACATTTGCCAAGTCTCTGTTAATGATCATAAAGTAGAATCCATTATCCTATATGACAGACAATGAGCCTGGGTTTATTATTGAAATTGAGAAAATTGAGAACTTGCATCGCAGTGCTTGAGGCGTCACTACAGACCCGGGTTCGACCCAGGCTGGCCGTGACCGGGAGACCCATGAGGTGGCAAAAAAATTGTCCCAGTGTCCTCCGGGTTAGGAGAGGGGTTGACCGGACGAGATTTTCTTGTCCCATCGCGCTCTAGCAACTCCTTGTGGCGGGCCAGGCGTCTGCAAGCTGACTTCGGTCGCCAGCTGGACGGTGTTTCCTCTGACACATTGGTGCGGCTGGCTTCTGGGTTAAAAGAGGAGTGTGTCAAGAAGCAGCGCAGCTTCGTAGGGTCATGTTTCAGAGGACGCATGGCTCTTGACCTTCGCTTATCCCGAGTCCGTAGGGGAGTTGCAGCGATGGGACAGGACTGTAACTACCAATTGGATATCACAAAAAAGGGGTCAAAAAAGGAAACGAGAACTTCAGGGACCATTTATAATATCTTTATTTTTTTGTAACCCAAGAAAATCAAGATGAATCATATGGACCATCAAATTAAAAAACAACATAAATAGCAATGCCATTGAAAAGGTATTTAACAGTTTTATTTTAATCAGGCAGGAAAATATAATTCAATTTGGAGTTCATAGAATGTCAGAGGGCAGATTAAATAAAGACTATTGTTTTTAGTTTGGTGTCAATGCACTAATTCTTTAAGCAATACTACCCTTGCTAACCGCCACCACTCACGTGAGACTGCCTTTATGACTTACAACAACGTTGTGACCTTCTCTATTATAATTTAAGTGTATTATTGCCCATAGTGGAATGTCAAGTTTGATTAGGGCAAGGGCGTTATCCTCTGCTTGTAGTGTCCTGATCTCAGCTGTTCACAAAAGGAGGCGTGGCCAGTCAAATGAACTCCAAGTTCCCCTGGAAACCAAACTGATGATGTCAGCGTGTTGCGTGCGGTATGATGTTTCTCCAGCAGTTGCCGACTATCTGAAAGGGTTTGAGCGTGCACTGAAATATGGATTACAGCAAGTGGATGGGCAATTCATCTAGTGTAATTAGATCAACCTAACCCTGGAAAATGTTATCTTTTAGATCTCTTGCTATATCCCAGCAAAATCTAAATGAATATTGAGAAGCTGTAAAAATACATCTATGCTTGTAAGGGAAAACACATGTATATTTTTTTATCACAATCTAAATGGGGTTAAGTATTTATTTTGTCTAAACTAAGGCTTTCCTCTCAAATGTAAATGTATTTCAGTCTGCTGCACCAATTTCATAGCCATTAAGAAACAACATATGTTTGGTGCACTTCGTTGCATTCAACAGATTTTGGTGGCAGAATACACGAGTGGTGACTCCATGACTGTGATATGGCTTCAGCTTTTTGCTCTCCTTCACTCTGGGACCTCCATTGTAGAAATGTATTTGATAGGTTTTGTTTATCTTTCTTAATTCATTGCAGTCGGGTTCCTCTTTGATGCAGTTCTCTTGACCACCAAACAATTGAAGTGTAGACAATGGAGGCATAATGATATATCCATGCACCCACCATCTGGAAGAGAAGCTGCATCTGTAGGCCGTCATTGTGAGTAAGACTCTGTTCTTAATTTACTTGCCGAGTTAAATAAAGGTTAAATAAATAAAATAAATAAATACATCTGTACAATATGCAGGAGCATATTGGAGAGCCTCGGTAATCCGGGGGCAGGGAGTCTCTGTAATCTGGAGCGAGGAGCCTCTGTAATCTGGAGCAAGGAGACTCTGTAATCTGTAGCGGGGAGCCTTGGTAATCTGTAACGGGGCGCCTCGGTAATCTGGAGCAGGGAGCGTCAATAATCTGGAGCCGGTAGCATCGGTAATCTAGAGTGGGAGCCTCGGTAATCTGGAGTGGGAAGCATCAGTAATATGGAGTGGGGAGCCTTGGTAATCTGGAGCCACAGTAATCTGGATAAGGGAGCCTCAGTAATCTGGAGTGGGGAGCCTCAGTAATCTGGAGTGGGGAGCCTCAGTAATCTGGAGTGGGAAGATATGTCTATGTCATGGGAAATCTTCTTGTTACTTACAACCTCATGCTAATTACATTAGGCTACGTTAAATCCACCATCCTGGAGGGGACCCACCGATCCTGTAGAGGTTAAAAAACCTGAATAAAAACAGTTAGTTGACATGGGCTAGTTGATCGGGAACTTTCTAACAAGTTATACAGTATAGCTCTCTAAGGTATGCAATGACTAACATGATTGAGGAACTGATGTTACTTTCAATTACTTTCAAGAGTAAGTTTAAAGCCGGCCTGAGTTCTTTAAAAAATAAAATAAAATAAAAAAACAGCGCCCCTCACATCCCCCCTACAGACCTATAGTCACATACTGAAAGGGGAAGAAAATCCTTCTTGTTTTATGATTTTTATCACATCTTCATTTTTTTTTCTTCAGGAATGAGGAATGTGGAGGAATGTGGAAAAAGGCACAGCTTTTGATGACACACCCAACAGGTAGAACATATGTTTTACCTATGAAAGAAAAAATAATTGAAATACTAATACTAATGTAAGTTATGTGTGCTATTTTATCTTGTATATAGCTCAGTGTTTTAGCACTGTCCAGTGTATTAGTAGCCTGAATGTTACATCCGTGTATTAGTAGCCTGAATATTACATCTGTGTATTAGTAGCCTGAATATTACATCTGTGTATTAGTAGCCTGAATATTTAATCTGTGTATTAGTAGCCTGAATGTTACATCTGTGTATTAGTAGCCTGAATGTTACATCTGTGTATTAGTAGCCTGAATGTTACATCTGTGTATTAGTAGCCTGAATGTTACATCTGTGTATTAGTAGCCTGAATGTTACATCTGTGTATTAGTAGACTGAATGTTACATCTGTGTATTAGTAGCCTGAATATTACATTCGTGTATTAGTAGCCTGAATGTTACATCTGTGTATTAATAGCCTGAATGTTACATCCGTGTATTAGTAGCCTGAATGTTACATCCGTGTATTAAAAGCCTGAACATTACATCCGTGTATTAGTAGCCTGAATATTACATATTGTGTAGGTCTGAAAGATGTCAGTATGGAAACTATTGATAAACAATCTCAACAGCGTTCCCAAGACCCCAAAATACACCTAATTTAACATGCATGATGTTTAGCTCCCAGCTGCTGAAATGGGAAAATGCACAAGGCAGGTGCGTTGAGCTCCCGGTGAGGCCAGCCAGGGAATGATATCGAAGTGTAGGAGTGACAGCTATCTAGGTGCTTATTGAGATATCAGAATCAGTCACTGTGAGTTTGATGTATCTTCTAGGCTTTAATGTGGTCCCTCTCTGAGCAGGTTATCAGACAACTAACTAGAAATGTTTGTTTATTGATCAGTCAGCTTATCAACCTGCAAAACAGCAAGTACATCTGAGAATGCTAACTTAACTAACTCCGGTAGGCTACATTTTGAAAGCACCCTAATGCATACTAAATGTTGAAATATTAAAACGTTTTCAGTAAGTGCATTAGTGTTCCAGTTTAACCCTAACTGCTGTTCCATATGGTTACGACAGTGTTATAGTAGGACACGTCTCCCAATTCTCCCATGCCTCCCTGTCAGTGTCGTGGTTTTTCTACTCAGAATGCATTAAGACCAATGACAACATGTTTGGATGTCCCCATAAAGCACACCCATGGAGAATTGGCTTGTGGAGAGCTCATCCTATGCAGGTTAATGTTTTTCCATCATGCTCCTTCTTCTGGAAGCACCTCTGCAGAGTGGTCACTAGCTGGCATGCGCCACAAAGCCATACAATCTGATTTTCAACCTAACCCTAACCTTAATCTTAACCACAATGCAAACTCTAATGCTAAACCCTAACCTTAAATGAAGACCAAAAGTACATTTTTGTTTTCATAAATTTTTATAATATATTTAGCCTATTTTTACATGCAGCTGGGTCATCTAGAGGAAATCACCCAGATCCGCCCCCAGTGCAAGATTCATGACAATAAACGTCAACTTGCTTATTATACAACACCAATTGCTTGATATGAAAGGCCTGCTTTCCTGTGGAATTATGGAGAGCCCTGCACAACGTTGAATCAGCCAGTGTGTGTCTCCATGAGCATATAAAATGTTATCCAGATTTACAGGAATGTTTTCCTCTTAGACTCCATCCCAGGCACCATATCATAAACAAGCTATGTTTGCTTGATGTTAAATTATACTCCGAGGTCCTGATTTACAATGCTGTCAAGGATCCATTGGTTGTTCCAGTTCTGCAGCGCCTCTGTGATTGGTCATTGGTGAGTTCCAAATTTGGGCTCAGCTCTTCAGTTTAGGAGCCTGAGAATTTCTAAATGAACAAATGCATAAATAATGGTGGCTTTATTCAGAGTTAATAGATCAAGAGAAATGAACTTTTCACAGATGCAAATGGCTCTTAGATTTAAGTAAATCCCCCAGACTCCTCTTGATTTGAGGGTAAAAGCCTATCCAGCGCCAATCTTATTTTCCTGCCTTTTTTTAAAGGGAACTCATTGGGGTATTGGTTCACCACATGGATTCCTAAGAGATCTGATTAAATGCAAATCCCTCAATGTTTTACCCTCACTTTCTCCACTAATCAATTAGTTGCCCATTGCAAATGACTATACTCGTCTCACATCCCCGTTACTTGTCACAGGAGGTAGAGACCTGTCTCTGAAGGCAGGGATAGATGCCGAAAAGACAAGTTGTATATATGTTTTAAATCCTTTTGTGACATTCCTCATATTAACTATGCGTTCTATTCCATAAGGCACAGTGGTTCTACATCCTCACCCAATCAGCTCCACAAGGTCAGTTGTTTTACAAAGTAGAAGTTTTGATTCAGCTGTATCCAGACAGTCTTCTCTAGAATGGTTTCATTGAACCAATCGTGTCTTCTAGAAGAGGCGATAGATCTGGCACACAAAGATACATTTTAGGTGAACTGAACGGAATCACGAAAATAACGGTGCATCTGCTAACTCAAGTTAATTGAACTCTACTAACATTGGCAACTACTAAAAATATCTTTCCATTTGACATTTTTTGGGGGGTAATATGTAGACTCTCATTTCAGTCAGTCTTTTCCAGTGCATTCTCCCTGGTCCTGTATGTTCATAACGTACATAAAAGGTAAATCTCTAAACTGAAAAAAAAAAAAAGATTGCACAAACATTTGCCATTACTGTACACAGTGATTATTGGTCAGAATGAGCTATCTTTGTAAACCAGCCCCTTAAGTTGAGATTTGAATTAGACAATACGTGTACAAGTCATATCTTAATTAATGATCAATGTCTAATCAATGATGACCACAGTCAGATTCAGAGGGGAAACATAATGTATGCGACTTGAAATAATGCATTTTACTCTCTAAGTAGACCTATTGGATGAAGTAGTTTGGTCCCAAGGCAATGCATATTGGATATAAATAGTTTTTTTTGTAAATCTGTTTGCATTTGAATAAACCAAGCTGTAAGATCTGGTGGTCCAAGCTCATATTCCCGACTTCATTTGGCAGTATTTCTGGAGAAGAGCGAGCTAATTTTCAATTCATGACACACACAGTGTTTACATGTTCTTGGTGCATGACAGGAACTACTGTAGCTTGTATATTAACCAGTGAGTTAAGCTGTAATGATAGCATTAAGTTCTATTAACGAACAAAAAATGCTTAAAAAAGTACCATTCATGTAATAGTTTCCCGAGAGTGGTGACAATTCATTGAGAGTTGTGGACAGTTTGTTTTCATACAGTTAGTTTTCTTTTAATGGCAATAATCACAGTTGCCTATACAGAAATGCCAAAGTGTTGGCTTGATACTTGACTATTGGATTGTGCTTTCTGTTTAGGACATGACACACAGTGTACACAGGCCTGTTGTGGACAGTGACAGTCTGGGTGGTGCCCCTGAGTTCCTCGGAGGATTTCACAGAGCCTCTGCTTGGCATGGACGTAGCTATATTGAACTATGTATCCGCTCTTGTTTTGGTACACATTAAAGGAAAGGAAAGGGGGATAACTAGTCAGTTGTACAACTGAATGCCTTGAACTAAAAATGTGTCTTGCTCTTTTAACCCTCTGAATCAGAGATGTGCAAGGGGGGGCTGCCTTGATCAACATCAGTGTCTTCGGCACCCAGGGAACAGTGGGTTAACTGCCTTGTTCTGGGGGAAGAACGACAAATGTTCACCTTGTCAGCTCAAGGATTCAATCCAGCAACCCTTTCGGTTACTGGCCCATCGCTCGAACCACTAGGCTACCTGCCACATCCATTAACCAATCTCTCTGTAAAGAGAGATTACCCTTTGAAACGTCAAACCACAGAGATATACCTATATTTGGCTGGGTTTGCTTTAGGGGCAGATGAGGATCTAGGTCAAAGTTTAAGCGCCAAGACGAGTAGATTACCAATTCTCGAAAGCTTTTTGGCAACCAAAAACAAATGCTATAGTTCAAATCTAATACACATCATGGTTAGCTTTCATTTTGTTCAGCATTTAGTGGGTGGGTACTGAGGAGGCCTTGACATTGCCTGTTCAGATTATCGGGGCATTAAATTGTGCTTTCGTTCACAGCTGCTGAGATATGAGTTGGAGATTAGAGGCCCCTGATGTCAGTGATTACTGCTTCGGTTTTTACATGGTCATTTATGAACCATTACGCTCTGCACTAAATGGACAGTAAAATAATAATGGAGGAGGCAACAGACAACGAGTTAAGCGGGAATTAAATGTATGTTAGATGTGTGTATGTTGCTTATTTTATACAGTATTTTTTTGCTCATCTTTATCAAGGGTGGCAATCATTTAGGTTAGAGGGCAAGCTTAGAAACAAGGAAGTAGATCTCCTATCAGATTAAAATTGGAAAATAAGATGTTGGGAGACGAAAGGTTAAATAGTATGTTAAAGGATATCTTCACGTCTTTTAGACGTGTCACCTACCCTGAAAATGATTTATGTGGCCAGCAGAGACAGTCATCCATGCTTCAGATTTTTGTTTCAAAAGCCACCACACCTTTAAAGGACAGTACAATTGTAACATGATTATATATGTAGACTGCAGTGATTTCAACATGGCATTAGAAACACAAAGCACACTGTTTTTGTCCATTAGTAAACGTGCTAAAAAAAAAATGCAAAAGTTTTGCTCATGTAGTCCGTCCACATTGTGTTTTGGGCCTTGATCCAATTAGGGGAGGTGTTTCCCAAAACACAGCACTTTGTGACATCAGCTGGTTAATCCTCTTCCCCATGTGCTTTTATTGGTTCATTTAGGAGGGTCTGTTGACATCCCCCCCTGCCCTGTTAAAAAAGGCGACTGCATCTCAAGTGAAATGGAGTGTTTTTTTTCCCAGGCTGGAAGCCCCATGTGGATGCTGGCTCCCAGAGGGCCTGTAATTTTCTTGCTTTAAGTGGCTACTGTCAACACTAATTCGTCCCACTCCTCCTCCACCCCATCCAGAGGCGGACACACTCCTAAAGTTTGAATAAAATATCAGTCATAACACCCTGTTTGTTTTCTGGGGAAGACCCAGAAGTTTTAAAGCCACAAAGACAATTAGATGCCAGGTAATGATTACGAGTCGAGAACAAAAGCACTGTGCAACACCACATACTGTGTTACACAGCACTGGACGTGTATGTTTCCACTAGCAATCAGCAGCGGGTTAGGGCTCCACTAGCAACCAGCAGCGGGTTATGGCTCCACTAGCAACCAGCAGCAGGTTATAGCTCCATGAGCAACCAGCAGTAGGTTATGGCTCCACTAGCAACCAGCTGCAGGTTATGGCTCCACTAGCAACCAGCAGCGGATTATGGCTCCACTAGCAACCAGCAGTAGGTTATGGCTCCACTAGCAACCAGCAGCAGGTTATAGCTCCATTAGCAACCAGCAGTAGGTAATGGCTCCACTAGCAACCAGCAGTAAGTTATGGCTCCACTAGCAACCAGCAGCAGGTTATAGCACCATTAGCAACCAGTAGTAGGTTATGGCTCCACTAGAAACCAGCAGTAAGTTATGGCTCCACTAGCTACCAGCAGCAGGCCATGTATCCACTAGCAACCAGCAGCAGGCCATGTATCACCTAGCAACCAGCAGCAGGTTATGGCTCCACTAGCAACAAGCAGCAGGTTATAGCACCATTAGCAACCAGTAGTAGGTTATGGCTCCACTAGAAACCAGCAGTAAGTTATGGCTCCACTAGCTACCAGCAGCAGGCCATGTATCCTCTAGCAACCAGCAGCAGGCCATGATTCCACTAACAACCAGCAGCAGGTTATAGCTCCACTAGCAACCAGCAGTAGGTTATAGCTCCACTAGCAACCAATAGCAGGTTATGGCTCCACTAGCAACCAGCAGCGGGTTGTGTTTCCACTGGCAACCAGCAGCAGGTTATATCTCCACTAGCAACCAGCAGTAGGTTATGGCTCCACTAGCAACCAGCAGCAGGTTATGGCTACACTAGCAACCAGCAGCAGGTTATATCTCCACTAGCAACCAGCAGCAGGTTATGGCTCCACTAGCAACCAGCAGCAGGTTATGTCTCCAATAGCAACCAGCAGCAGTTTATAGCTCCACTAGCAACCTCTCTGAGTTAGTGATTGCTGTTTAGCAGTTTGATGGCCTTGAGCTAGAAGCTGTTTTTCAGGCTCTCGGTCCCAGCTTTGATGCACCTGTTCTGACCTCGCCTTCTGGATGGTAGTGGTGTGAACAGGCAGTGGCTCGGTGGTTGCTGTCCTTGATGATCAGTACAGGTGCATCAAAGCTGGGACCTAGAGCCTGAAAAACAGCTTCTATCTTAAGGCCATTCAGCTGCTAAACAGCAATCACTAACTCAGAGAGACTGCTGCCTACATTGAGACCCAATCACTGGCCACTTTAATAGGCTGTGATACAGCACGACGGGATGCTCTCGATTGTGCATCTGTAAAGGTTTGTCAGAGTTTTGGGTGAAAAGCCAAATTTCTTCAGTCTCCTGAGGTTGAAGAGGCACTGTTGTGTCTTCTTCACCACGCTGTCTGTGTGAGTGGACCATTTCAGTTTGTCTGTGATGTGTACGCTGAGGAACTTAACACTTTCCACCTTCCCCACTGCTGTCTCTTCGATGTGGATAGGGTGGTGCTTCCTCTGCTGTTTCCTGAAGTCCACGATAATCTCATTTTTTTTGTTGATGTTGAGTGAGAGGTTGTTTTCCTGACACCACACTCCGAGTGCCCTCACCTCCTCCCTGTAGGCCGTCTCATCGTTGTTGGTGATCAAGCCCACTACTGTTGTGTTGTCTGCAAACTTGATTGCTGAGTTGGAGGCTTGCATGGCCATGCTGTCGTGGGTGAACAGGGTCAGCAAAGTGGAGATGTTGTTTCCTAACTTCACCACCTGGGGGCGGCCCGTCAGAAAGTCTAGGACCAAATTGCCCAGGACGGGGATGAGACCCATGGCTTCCAGCTTGATGATAAGCTTGGAGGGTACTATGGTGTTGAATGCTGAGCTGTAGTCAATGAATAGCATTCTTACATAGGTATTCCTCTTGTCCAGATGGGATAGGGCAGTGTGCAGTGTGATGGCGATTGCGTCATCTGTGGACCTGTTGGTGCGGTATGCAAACTAGCAACCAGCAGCAGGTTATGTTCCCACTAGCGAAGGTTCACCTTCCAACAGGACAACGAAGCTAAGCACACAGCAGAGACAACACAGGAGTGGCTTCGGGACAAGTCTCTGAATGTCCTTGAGTGGCCCAGCCAGAACCTAGACTTGAAGCCGATCAATTCATGATTCATAGATAGCCCTTGGATCAATGATCAAATGAGCAGCATATTGACCCTCAGGACAACCCTTTTGAAATAAAGACTGTTAGTAGCAAGGAGAAACCAGAAACGCCTGAATGACCTGCTAGTAAAGTCTTGTTGTTATAAATGTATCATGAAAATAATTGCAGTTATGTAGCTTCATACTGCAGGTGTAAGTCTCTATGAAGCCCTTATGTAGCTTCATACTGCAGGTGTAAGTCTCTATGAAGCCCTTATGTAGCTTCCTGCTGCAGGCGTAAGTCTCTATGAAGCCCTTATGTAGCTTCCTGCTGCAGGCGTAAGTCTCTATGAAGCCCTTATGTAGCTTCCTGCTGCAGGCGTAAGTCTCTATGAAGCCCTTATGTAGCTTCATACTGCAGGAGTAAGTCTATGAAACCCTTATGTAGCTTCATACTGCAGGCGTAAGTCTCTATGAAGCCCTTATGTAGCTTCATACTGCAGGCGTAAGTCTCTATGAAGCCCTTATGTAGCTTCATACTGCAGGCGTAAGTCTCTATGAAGCCCTTACGTAGCTTCATACTGCAGGCGTAAGTCTCCACCCTCAGATCTCGTTTTTGAAATTCCAACAGCAACTCTTGTATTTCAATATTAAATAATTTAAATCAAATTGAATAATCTTCTCAGCTGTAGGCTAGTGTGTGTGTGTGTGTGTGTGTGTGTGTGTGTGTGTGTGTGTGTGTGTGTGTGTGAAATGTCAGTTTTGTGTCTCTCCTTTAGAACACAGGCATGTATAATATCAGGCGGAGGATCTGTCTTTGATTCTGAGAGACAGGGGCAACCTTCACCAAAGTGTAGTGAAGCAGGGGAATAATGGTATCCTGCTCTGCTGGTGCAAAAAACAATAGGAGAAGGAAAGGGGTTTCACGTTAAAAGTGCCTCTGTAGGTAGCTGACATGACGCGTCTAGTCAGACGTAAATAATGACAGACTGAAACTATCATGAGGTCTGTGAAGCATCCACACGCTGCCATGATTTTGTGTCTAACCTTTGCTTTGCCAGCATCTCACAGCCCTTCCCAGCCCTGGAGAGCATTTAAAAACCCAGGGACTAATTGTGCTGCCAGGCCTAACACCAGTCTGGTGGATTTGCACGAGTTTAGATCAGTTTAAAGAGATCAAGGTGGCTGCCATTGCTGCATCTCGATGGCTGACTTCTGCATCCATTTCAATACCATCCATTTTTTTTAGCACTTTTTCCTTTTACTGTTTGAGGAGTTTGTTCTCTTGTGCCTTTTCACCATACGTCACTGTTGATGACAGTGTTATTGATCTCCCCCTTAATGTGTGAATTTATCACTTAAAAGTAAAAAACAAGGGTGAAATTAAGATACAAGAGGAGAAAAAAGGAAATGTCAATTCATGTAACGATTCGATCTTTGGGTACGTTCTTAATCGTCTCCAATTCAAGACATGGAGGTCATATTTTAAATCAAATGTTTGTTTATTTACAAAGCAGAGAAAAATTGAGAAAGATGGGCTTTGTTTGTTGATGTGTTAATTCATGTGTTGCAGTATGAAGGTCACATGGTCAGGGAATCTGGTATAATAACTAAACCCTTCATAATCTGGTATAATAACTAACCCCTTCATAATCTAGTATAGTAACTAACCCCTTCATAATCTGGTATACTAACTAACCCCTTCTTAATCTGGTATAATAACTAACCCCTTAACAATATGGTGTAATAACTAACCCCTTCATAATCTGGTATAATAACTAACCCCTTCATAATCTGGTATAATAACTAACCCCATCATAATCTAGTATAATAACTAACCCCTTCATAGTCTGGTATAATAACTAACCCCTTCATAATCTAGTATAATAACTAACCCCTTCATAATCTGGTATAATAACTAACCCCTTCATAATCTAGTATAATAACTAACCCCTTCATAATCTGGTATAATAACTAACCCCATTATAATCTGGTATAATAACTAACCCCTTCATAATCTAGTATAATAACTAACCCCATTATAATCTGGTATAATAACTAACCCCTTCATAATCTAGTATAATAACTAACCCCATTATAATCTGGTATAATAACTAACCCCTTCATAATCTAGTATAATAACTAACCCCATTATAATATGGTATAATAACTAACCCCTTCATAATCTAGTATAATAACTAACCCCTTCCCAATCTAGTATAATAACTAACCCCTTCATAATCTAGTATAATAACTAACCCCATCATAATCTAGTATAATAATTAACCCCTTCATAATCTGGTATAATAACTAACCCCTTCATAATCTAGTATAATAACTAACCCTTCATAATCTGGTATAATAACTAACCCCATCATAATCTAGTATAATAACTAACCCCTTCATAATCTGGTATAATAACTAACCCCTTAACAATATGGTTTAATAACTAACCCCTTCATAATCTAGTATAATAACTAACCCCTTCATAATCTAGTATAATAACTAACCCCATTATAATCTGGTATAATAACTAACCCCTTCATAATCTAGTATAATAACTAACCCCTTCATAATCTAGTATAATAACTAACCCCATTATAATCTGGTATAATGACTAACCCCTTCATAATCTAGTATAATAACTAACCCCATTATAATCTGGTATAATAACTAACCCCTTCATAATCTAGTATAATAACTAACCCCTTCCCAATCTAGTATAATAACTAACCCTTTCATAATCTAGTATAATAACTAACCCCATTATAATCTGGTATAATAATTAACCCCTTCATAATCTGGTATAATAACTAACCCCTTCATAATCTAGTATAATAACTAACCCCTTCATAATCTGGTATACTAACTAACCCCTTCTTAATCTGGTATAATAACTAACCCCTTAACAATATGGTGTAATAACTAACCCCTTCATAATCTAGTATAATAACTAACCCCTTCATAATCTAGTATAATAACTAACCCCATTATAATCTGGTATAATAATTAACCCCTTCATAATCTAGTATAATAACTAACCCCTTCATAATCTAGTATAATAACTAACCCCTTTATAATCTGGTATAATAATTAACCCCTTCATAATCTGGTATAATAATTAACCCCTTCATAATCTAGTATAATAACTAACCCCTTCACAATCTAGTATAATAACTAACCCCTTCATAATCTAGTATAATAACTAACCCCTTCATAATCTAGTATAATAATTAACCCCTTAACAATATGGTGTAATAACTAACCCCTTCATAATCTAGTATAATAACTAACCCCTTCATAATCTAGTATAATAACTAACCCCATTATAATCTGGTATAATAATTAACCCCTTCATAATCTAGTATAATAACTAACCCCTTCATAATCTAGTATAATAACTAACCCCTTTATAATCTGGTATAATAATTAACCCCTTCATAATCTGGTATAATATTTAACCCCTTCATAATCTAGTATAATTACTACCCCCATTATAATCTGGTATAATAACGAATCCCTTTATAAAATTGAGATGGTCAGTTTGAAACACAGACAATGAACCTAGTGTCGTCTCTCCCTCACTTGTGTCATATTTGGATATAATATTATACTGTTCACATTGGCTGCAATGGTCCTTTGTTACAGCTCCCCAGTCCTGAAACAGAAAGAATAACATGGTCAAAACATGAACCAGTTCTGTTCATTATAATCTTTCCTTGGCGGTAGATTCTTGTTCAGATCTGAAAATGTAAACCCCCCCCCAAAATGACATGGTAATGTATTCGCATAATGCAAGAATGAGTCCCACTCAACCAACGTATTAATGTAGATTCTGAAAAAGCCACGGCTAAGCAACTTGCATACGGTAATTGGCATATTGTGGTTTCGTTTCCAGAGGAGAAAGTGAATTGTACATGCTTTTATAATAAATAGCTATATTTAAGCACCCAGGAAATCACTGCAAGACATCCATCCTACAACGTTTCATTTATTCTAGTGTGTTTAATTAAAGCCAAGAAACCGCCTGAAATGTGTCTGATACAGTGTCTAATGTCTGAGGCTAGTTAATAGATATTACATTGATGCATAATTCAAGCAATTAAGAAAGTAATCACACAAAGTAATGTAATGGAAGTTAATTATTACTGCATAAGCAACCAGTTCATCAATGCTAGTTAAAGCTGTGACTTCATGCCTAATATGCCCACCAAGCAAGCAAATTCCTCTCCCAGAGTGTTTTGATCAGCTGATAAAACATAATACAGTGCCTTCGGAAAGTATTCAGACCCCTTGACTTTTTCCACATTTCGTTACGTTACAGCCTTATTCTAAAATGTATTACATAAAAAAAAATATCAGCAATCTACACAAAATACCACATAATGACAAAGTGAAAACAGGTTGAGAAATTTGTGCAAAATTATTAAAAATAAAAAAACGAAATATGTTATTTATATAAGCATTCTATGATATGAGACTATATACATGTACATGGTACCAGTCAAAAGTTTGGACACACTTACTCTTTCAATAGTTGTATTTATTTTACATTGTAGAATAATAGACTTCAAAACTATATAATAACACACATGGAATCATGTAGTAACCAAAAAAGTGTTAAACAAATCAAAATATATTTTATATTTGAAATTCTTCAAAGTAGCCACCCTTTGCCTTTATGACAGCTTTGCATACTCTTGACATTCTCTCAACCAGCTTCATGAGGTAGTCACCTGGAATGCTTTTCCAACAGTCTTGAAGGAGTTCCCACATGTGCTGAGCACTTGGTGGCTGCTATTCCTTCATTTTGCAGTCCAACTCATCCTAAACCAACCATCTAAACTGGGTTGAGGTTGGGTGATTGTGGAGGCCAGGTCATCTGATGCAGCACTCCATCACTCTCCTTCTTGATCAAATAGCCCTCCACCAGCACTGATGTAGAGATGGAGCAGCTGCGTGACCAACTCTGCCAGGTTGATAGAAAACCTGACAGCAAAAGTAAGAGGCCTCCAGAGAAAAAGAAAGGAAATAAGAGATGAACTCTCTGAAATAAAGACAGTGACAATGAGAAAAGTAGAAGAGATCAAGGAGGAGATGAGAAGAGAGCTTTTAGAAGCGAGGACACCGCACAGGCCCTGAAGGAGCAGATGAACAGCGAGGACATCACACAGGCCCTGAAGGAGCAGACGAACAGTGAGGACACCACACAGGCCCTGAAGGAGCAGACGAACAGTGAGGACACCACACAGGCCCTGAAGGAGAAGCTGCCCAGGGTCACTAACCCCAGCCCACCTCCCATCGTGCTCCACCCACTCACCCCCACACTCACCCCCACCATCTCTCCAGGAGATCCCTCTCCACCCAACACCAACCTGTCTCCTCCAGAAGATCCATTTCCTTCCAACACCAACCCTCGTCCCTCAGATCCCTCTCCAACAAATAACAATCTCCCTACCACTTCTGATAGCTCATCCAACACGCCCACCTCAGCTCAGCTCCAAGATGAACCTGGGATTGGAGTCATTCTCTGTGACTCCAACGGCAAACATCTACGGGAAAGATAACTACTGCCTGGCATGGAGGTGATAAAAAATGGTGCCCTACGACCCAAAATAATTTCAGAGGACACTGTAATAGGAGCGAACACAATAATAACCCACACGGGAAGGATCAACCTAAAGGCCATAAGGGGAATGTGGCCCCAGGTATGGCACAAATAGCCATTGTGTCCACAGAGAGATACCCATCTGCAAGAATTATAATTTAATCTCCAGCACTCCGCCCAGAGACCCCAGCACTCCACCCAGAGAGAGCAACATTTCCCCCAGAAAGTCCAGTATTCCGCCCAGCGAGACCATCAATTCCCTCAGAGAGACCAGCACTCCACCCAGAGAGAGCAACATTTCCCCCAGAAAGTCCAGTATTCCGCCCAGCGAGACCATCAATTCCCTCAGATAGACCAGCACTCCGCCCAGAGAGAGCAACACTTCCCCCAGAAAGACCAGCATTCTGCCCAGCGAGACCATCACTTCCCCCAGAGAGACCAACACTACGCCCAGAGAGAGCAACACCTCACCCAGAGTGATCATGCACTCCACCCAGAGAGCCCAGCTCTCCACCCTGAGAGACCAGAACCCCGTCCAGAGGCCAGCAACCCCCCACTCCATTGGCCTCCACTCAATACGCCACCCCACTACCCCTCATGCTGACAGAACAGCACCCCCATCTCGTTACTTCCCACACTCAAACCCCCATGCCAACAGGACAGCACCTCCCTGCACCATTGAGACCAACAGTCCAGCTAGTCAGCTATGCTGAAGTGACACAAAGAACAGAGCCCCCTGCTGCAGCCGAGCTAAACCAGATAAGACATCAGCTGACTGCTGCAGCCAAGCTAAACCAGATAAGACATCTGCTGACTGCTGCAGCCAAGCTAAATCTGATTAGAGATCTGCTGAACGTAATCTTCCGGAAAAATCTATTAATTCTTGTTAATTTCAGAAATATAATTATTAGAAATAAAACATATTATCATTAGGAGGTCAGTTTTGGATAAGCTACCAAAGAAAGGGTTAAAATTAGCTTGTGTAAATATATGTAGCCTCCGAAACAAGAAACAAGTTCAATTAGCTAATCTTAGACAATATTAATATACAGTGTCTTAAGAACGTATTCATACCCCTTGACTTATTCCAAATTGTGTTATGTTACAGCATGTTTTCAAAATTGATTGAATGCATTTTTTCTCACCCATCTACACACAATACCCCATAATGACTAAGTGAAACATGTTTATAGAATCTTTTTGCAAATTTATTGAAACGGAAATACAGAAATACAGTATCTCATTTACGTATGTATTCATCCCCTGAGTCAATACATGTTAGACTCACCTTTGCCAGTGATTACAGCTATGAGTGTTTCTGGGTAAGTCTCCAAGAGCTGCAAGTCTTTCTGGATAAGTCTCTAAGAGCTGTGAGTCTTTCTGGGTAAGTCTCCAAGAGTTGTGAGTCTTTCTTGGTACGTCTCTAAGAGCTGTGAGTCTTTCTGGGAAAGTCTCTAAGAGCTTTCCACACCTGGATTGTACAATATTTGCCCATTTATAATTTTCAACATTCTTCAAGCTCTGTCAAGTTGGTTGCTGATCATTGCTAGACAGCTATTTTCAAGTCTTATCATAGACTTTCAAGTAGATATAAGTCAAAACTCTAACTCGGCCACTCACTGTCTTCTTGGTAAGCAAGTCCAGTGTAGATTTGGCCTTGTTTCTAGCGCGTCTTGGAACACACCTTACATTTTTCATTCTTCATTATTTTCCATTATTTTAATTGTTTATCCCTTACATGCTCAAAGGGATATTCAATGTCAGCTTATTTTTTTTTTTTTTTTAAACACATCTACCCATATGTGTGCTTCTTTGTGAGGCATTGGAAAACCTCCCTGGTCTTTGTGGTTGAATCTGTGTTTGAAATTCACTGCTCGACTGAGGGACCTTACAGATAAGTGTATATGTGGGGTACAGAGATGAGGTAGTCATAAAAATCTAATGCTAAACACTAGCATTGCACTCAGAGTGAGTCCATGTGACTTGTTAAGCACATTTTTACTCCTGAACTTATTTAGGCTTGCCATAACAAAGGGGTTGAATAGTTATTGACTCAAGACATTTCAGCTTTTCATTTTTAATACATTTTGTAAAAATGTCTTTAAATATATACATTTCCACACTGAGGTTGGAATAATACTGTGACATTGTAAAAACAATGATGTCGTCCTTTTAGTGTAAAATATCAGGCTGTTTTGGTGGGATGGAGTTTTCACCGGCCTGGTGATTATTTTATTTTGTTTTAGGCTAGTGACAAGATATCTCTGTCTTAAGGCTAGGCGTCCAGCTAGTGGGACAACTTCTGGTGAAACTGGAGGGCACGCAATTCAAATAATAATCACAAAAATTATGGATGTTAAACATTTATGTACATACAAGTGTCTTATATCGGTTAAAAGCTCAAACTCTTGTTAATCTAACGTAAAAGCTTAAACTCTTGTTAATCTAACGGCACTGTCTGATTTACAGCGAAAGCATGCCATGCGATTGTCTGAGGACAGCACCCCACGTCAAAGTATTTTTCCACCGGCACAGGTTTCATAAATTCACAAATAGCGATGAAATATTCACTTACTTTTTGAAAATCTTCCTCTGATTTGTCATCCAAAGGGTCCCAGCTACAACATGTAGTGTCGTTTTGTTAGATAAAATCTTTCTTCATATCCCAAAAAGTCTGTTTAGTTGGTGCCATCAATTTGAGTAATCCACTTGTTCAACCTGCAGAGAAAGGAATCCAAAAAGCTACGGCTAAACTTTGTTAAAACAAGTCAAAATACATTTATATTTAATCCGCAGATACCCTAAATTGTAATTAAACTATAATATTTCATATGGAAAGAAGTATGATCAATAGGAAAACAATATTAGCAGGTGCATGTCTTCTTCATGCGCGCACATACATGTTTTTCCCAGTCTGTGTCCCTGTACCTAAACTCATTCTTCCGCGTTTTGGAAGAAACACACCTGAAACCTTGAACAAAGACTTCTGACACCCAGTGGAAGCCATAGGAATTGCATACTGGGAGCTAGATTAAATTGTTTACCTATAAGTTCCATTGGAAGAGCACGGGCTCTCTCAAAAAAAAAAAATCTGGTTAGTTTTTCTCCTACTATATCTATTGTGTTACAGTGTCCTACATTATTTTAACATTTCAAACTTCAGAGTGTCTTCTTTCCAATGGTACCAATTATATGCATATTTTGGCTTCAGGGCCTGAGCAACAGGCAGTTTACTTTTGGCACGTCAGTCAGGCGGAAATTGAGAAAAATAGACCCTAGCCTGAAGAAGTTTTTTATCCGTATTAAATTCAGGCTCTAACACCACAAAATGTGGAAAAAGTCAAGGGGTGTGATTACTTTCTGAACACACTGCATTAGCCATTTCTGAGACTGACTTAGACAGCACCTTTGATACAGCAGTAGGAATACAAGGATGTAACATCTATAGAAAACACAGGAATGTCTACGGGGGAGGTGTTGCTGTCTACATTCCAAACCATATTCCTGATATAGCCAATCATTTCAATGACTATTTCATTGGTAAAGTGGACAAACTGAGAAGTGAAATGACAACATTGAACAGTGAACCATCATATGTGTGTACTGAAGATTCAATAAAAAAATAAAAGGATTTCTGTTTTGAATTTGGTAAAGTTTTCTGTGGAAGAGGTACAAAAAATGATTGTTATCCATCAATAATGATAAGCTACCAGATATAGACAACCTAGATGGAAAATTACTGAGAATGGTAACAGACTGTGTTGCCACTCCTATTTGCTATATATTTAACCAAACCCTAAAGCAGCGTTTGGAAGCTAAAGTAATTCCACTGCCTATAAATAATAAAGCACCCTTTGCAGCCTCGAACAGCCGCTGAATCAGATGACTGATTGGCTAAAATAAATAGATAATAAAATGATAGTTGGAGCTATATTGTTAGATTTCAGTGCAGCCTTTGATGTTATTGATCATCATTTGTTATTGAAAAAAACTCACTTGTTTTGCCTTTAAATCACTTGCCATCACATGATTGGAGAGTTACTTATCCAATAGAATGCAGAGTATTCTTCAATGGAAGCTTCTCTAACATCAGATATGTACAGTGAGGTATCCCTCAGGGCAATTGCCTTGGGCCGTTACTCTTCTTTATTTTTTACAAATGATTTGCCACTTGTCTTACAAGAAGCTAAAATGACTTCGTATGCTGATGATTTCACAGTCTACACATCAGCACCTCAGCCAGGGAGCTCACTGAGACTCTTAGCAAGGAGTTACAGTTAGTGTCAGAATGGGTAATTAACAATAAACGGGTCTTAAATACATCTAAAACCAAAAGCATTGTATTTGGTTAAAAACATTCTCTTAGACCTAAACTTCAACTGGAGTTGTGAATAAAGGGTGTGACCATTGCAGAAATGTAACTCCCAGGAGTAACACCGGATAGTCAGTTATCATGGTCAAGTCATATTGACAAAATTGTTGTGAAAATGGTGAGCGTTGCAGCATGTCTGTTTATAACGAATATGTTCTGCATTTTTCACACAAAGATCAACTGTACTAGTTGTTCAGGCTCTGATCTCGTCCCATCTTGATTACTGTCCGGTAATATGGTCAGGTGTAGTGAAGAAAGACAGAGGAAAGCTGCAGCTGGCTAAAAAAAAACAGCACGCCTTGCCCTTAACTGCCCACACAGAACAAACATCAACAACATGCACAATAGTATTTTCATCGTTGATGGTTGAGAAAAAATGTACTACTTCTCTTCTAGTCTTTTTAAGAAACATTTGCGTGTTGAAAATGCCTAACCATTTGTATAATTTATTTTCATACACTTCAAACATACATACCCCACCAGACACGCTACTATGAGTTTCTTCACGGTACCCAAACCAAAAACAGATTTAATGTGTCAGTCAGCCATGTCATCCTGGAATGCTCTGCCACCAGAGGTTACTCAGGCAAAAAGCAAGTTCAGCTTAAAAATAAAGATTTAAAAATCATATTGTATCGCAGCGATTCTCCTCTTCCTAAATATTAAATATATAATATATAAGAATATGATGTATATTTGAATAGTGTGTAAATAGTATTTTTGCTCTCTATTGTTGTCTTTCCAACATAGAACTCTCATTTTTATAAAATTACTTTTTATTTATTCAATATAATGTCCTTGTCTATAGCAGTTCTGTACTTTGTCATGTATTTGTACTTTGTCATGTATGGTATGTGGACACCAGGAAGAGTGGCTGCTGCATGTGCAGTAGCTAATGGGGATCCTGATAAACTAAACTCGCTTAAAAACGATGGAAGATTAACGCGGTTACAATTGACCTTTCCTGGTGTCAGGATGCTTTTATATTGCCTGACATGTTTCCACGAGAACCATTTAGCAGAGATCCCCTGGGCCTATATATTTATATGTATATATGTATTAAGCTGCAATGAGTTTGATCTGTCTGCTGGAATCGAGGGGACCAATCAGCAGAGGTCACGTAGGCACTAACATATATAGATAAACAGACATACAATAGACATAAAAACACAAACGGCACAGACGCTTGTCACAAACTCTAATAGTTACCCTTTTTTTCTGTTTAGTTTCTGTCCTCAAATGATTAGCTGTCTTTTCGTTAGCACCTCTTACTGGGTTAGGGTTGCCAGAGTTCCTGCACTAATATGCAGTTGGACACTATTTTGTTTTATCAGCTGTTGTCTGAGCAATGTATTGATCCATCTTTGTTCTTTCATCATTGTAAAACTCCCCATAATGCTGGTCATTTTCTTAGACTGATTCTAAGCCCCTGTCTGGTAATCAAGAGATAATTG
Organism: Oncorhynchus mykiss; assembly: GCF_013265735.2. Classification (NCBI taxonomy): domain Eukaryota; kingdom Metazoa; phylum Chordata; class Actinopteri; order Salmoniformes; family Salmonidae; genus Oncorhynchus; species Oncorhynchus mykiss. Next base: position 45,061,958 of record NC_048586.1, read on the forward strand.
TCAATTATCAAAAGGAACCAAATCAAATGTATTTGTCACATACACATAGTTAGTAGGTGTTAATGCAAGTGCAACCATCAGATAAATTACAGCAAAATCAATGCAGCCACTTGAGTGTAGGATTTGTTTCCCCAGCAAAACTAAGGTCTGGATTGGATATGCTGAATATTCAGGAGTGCTGTATTGAAACAACCTGAACGTTTACCATGTTGGGGGGCCATTCCCTATTGAAACTGTTTTATTAGTATCAGGATAATCTTTTACTGTAATGTTGTTGAAATAGTAATCATATTTTACTGTAATGTTGTTGAAATAGTAATCATATATTACTGTAATGTTGTTGAAATAGTAATCATATTTTACTGTAATGTTGTTGAAATAGTAATCATATTTTACTGTAATTTTGTTGAACTAGTAATATTTTACTGTACTTTTTGTAAAAATAGTAATACTATTTTACTGTAATTTTGTTTAAATAGTAATAATATTTTACTGTATTTTTGTTTAAATAGTAAGGTACCAGATGGTTGTACAGTGCCTTGCGAAAGTATTCGGCCCCCTTGAACTTTGCGACCTTTTGCCACATTTCAGGCTTCAAACATAAAGATATAAAACTGTATTTTTTTGTGAAGAATCAACAACAAGTGGGACACAATCATGAAGTGGAACGACATTTATTGGATATTTCAAACAATTTTAACAAATCAAAAACTGAAAAATTGGGCGTGCAAAATTATTCAGCCCCTTTACTTTCAGTGCAGCAAACTCTCTCCAGAAGTTCAGTGAGGATCTCTGAATGATCCAATGTTGACCTAAATGACTAATGATGATAAATACAATCCACCTGTGTGTAATCAAGTCTCCGTATAAATGCACCTGCACCGTGATAGTCTCAGAGGTCCATTAAAAGCGCAGAGAGCATCATGAAGAACAAGGAACACACCAGGCAGGTCTGAGATACTGTTGTGAAGAAGTTTAAAGCCGGATTTGGATGCAAAAAGATTTCCCAAGCTTTAAACATCCCAAGGAGCACTGTGCAAGCGATAATATTGAAATGGAAGGAGTATCAGACCACTGCAAATCTACCAAGACCTGGCCGTCCCTCTAAACTTTCAGCTCATACAAGGAGAAGACTGATCAGAGATGCAGCCAAGAGGCCCATGATCACTCTGGATGAACTGCAGAGATCTACAGCTGAGGTGGGAGACTCTGTCCATAGGACAACAATCAGTCGTATATTGCACAAATCTGGCCTTTATGGAAGAGTGGCAAGAAGAAAGCCATTTCTTAAAGATATCCATAAAAAGTGTCGTTTAAAGTTTGCCACAAGCCACCTGCGAGACACACCAAACATGTGGAAGAAGGTGCTCTGGTCAGATGAAACCAAAATGTAACTTTTTGGCAACAATGCAAAACGTTATGTTTGGCGTAAAAGCAACACAGCTGAACACACCATCCCCAATGTTAAACATGGTGGTGGCAGCATCATGGTTTGGGCCTGCTTTTCTTCAGCAGGGACAGGGAAGATGGTTAAAATTGATGGGAAGATGGATGGAGCCAAATACAGGACCATTCTGGAAGAAAACCTGATGGAGTCTGCAAAAGACCTGAGACTGGGACGGAGATTTGTCTTCCAACAAGACAATGATCCAAAACATAAAGCAAAATCTACAATGGAATGGTTCAAAAATAAACATATCCAGGTGTTAGAATGGCCAAGTCAAAGTCCAAACCTGAATCCAATCGAGAATCTGTGGAAAGAACTGAAAACTGCTGTTCACAAATGCTCTCCATCCAACCTCACTGAGCTCGAGCTGTTTTGCAAGGAGGAATGGGAAAAAAATTCAGTCTCTCGATGTGCAAAACTGATAGAGACATTCCCCAAGCGACTTACAGCTGTAATCGCAGCAAAAGGTGGCGCTACAAAGTATTAACTTAAGGGGGCTGAATAATTTTGCACGCCCAATTTTTCAGTTTTTGATTTGTTAAAAAAGTTTGAAATATCCAATAAATGTCGTTCCACTTCATGATTGTGTCCCACTTGTTGTTGATTCTTCACAAAAAAATACAGTTTTATATCTTTATGTTTGAAGCCTGAAATGTGGCAAAAGGTCGCAAAGTTCAAGGGGGCCGAATACTTTCGCAAGGCACTGTATCTGTTGGTTTACAATGTCTAACGGAGACCAAACTCCTGTTATCCATTCAACTGAATACCTTTTCCCTTTATGGGCAGGATAGGAGACTCAATATTCCTTGTGGTTGAAATTACTTTTGTGATGAAAGTTCATGTGTGTGCGTCCTGATAATTCCTAGTCGGGCCAAGATTACTCTTTCACCTCATGAAGGAGATGCCATCCCTTAAATGGCTTTCAGTGTGTATGGAAACAAATATCCTGCTGTAATGGTATCACTCATGGAAGCAACGTGATATAGTATCTCCTCAACCTATTTATTTACACTGAACTTCTCACCAAATTGCGTTGTCATCTTATTAATGGGGGAAGATTAATCTGTTGCCTCCTAGGTTTAGGTGAAAGAGATGGACTTTTCAGAAGCTTTGTTTTCACACCAATAAAACTAGTGAACTCTTATATGCCCAGGCCCTGTAATGCTTCTCCTGTTTTTTAGAGTAACGGTTTCTCAGATTTCTCGTATTTAAACAAACTCAATTGTAATTACATTTATAAGTAAATATTAATGAACTAATCTTACTCAGTCTGTGATTTAATAAAATCATCAAAAATAAAATATGTCCATCACTTGTCTGAACAGTATTTGCAGAATCAGATCTCAAATATGGACATAACCTATCTACCTGACTGTATTCATTATTACTTTTGCTAAGGTTGTGCCTGATACTTGATACATGGATGGTTCTATGTTTTCATTGATACTTGCCACATGGATGGCTACAGAATATTCAAGGATACTTTCTTTGCTAAAAATACTGAATCATGACAAATGACTAGGTTATTGAGCAGTAATATTTAAAAAAACAAACATTTTAAATCGAATAGTAAAATAGGGTGACAAAATCATGTAGGTCAACTTTTACTTCTGCCAATCTACTAAATGCAACTTTAACAGTAATCACTGTCAGTGATTGTCATTTATCCTGTGTCCAGCCTGCTCATATTTCATCACTCTCTGAAAGAGCCACACATTGAATATAATCACCCACAGATCTACTGCACCAGAACAAGAGAAAACACTTTGTGCACAGCTATTTATATCAACAAGTCCCGTGCTGAGAGGCACACAATGAGTGTTTAAGATGCTGGGCCCAGAGCTTAGTAGCAGGTGAGCAGGCTGCCTGCAGGGCCCAGATCTCAGTAGCAGGTGAGTAGGCTGCCTGCAGGGCCCAGATCTCAGTAGCAGGTGGCAGGCTGCCTGCAGGGCCCAGAGCTCAGTAGCAGGTGGGTAGGCTGCCTGCAGGGCCAAGAGCTCAGTAGCAGGTGGGCAGGCTGCCTGCAGGGCCCAGAGCTCAGTAGCAGGTGGCAGGCTGCCTGCAGGGCCCAGAGCTCAGTAGCAGGTGGGTAGGCTGCCTGCAGGGCCCAGAGATCAGTAGCAGGTGGGTAGGCTGCCTGTGGGTTCCTGGGGAAAGGAGGAGCCCACTCCTTTACAGGTGTTGCCCATCTCTCTGGGCCTTCGTGGCTCTGAGAGGGGGAGGGTAAGGAAGGGCAGGGAGTGGGACAGCTGGAAATGCAGGCGTTGGAGAGACAGAGCGAGAACCGCGAGAACCTCTGCAGGTCACTGTCTCTCCCCAAAGGGACCGCCGAGCGAAACGCCATCAATTCATAAACAAAAGAGCCACTTCACCCGCCACAAAGTAAACATATGTGATAGAGCTGGCGCCCGAGCCGCAGCTCACTTCAATTTGTCAGCCTCTCCTAATTAGCTTGGTTAACTCCCTCTGCTGTCTGTCCAACTGAGGCCAGGGGAAGTCATGTGTGCTGTGTGTTTCTAACAGCAGTCGCATGGCCTGTTTAATTATGTTCTTGTAGAAATGGACATTATATATCCTTTAGGACCCTACCAAACACAGCTGCCTTCTTATAGATAAAGGTTATTGATGTGCTGTAGATATATCGATCAGTAGCACGTGGTGGACCACAGTCTGAAAACCAGCCAGTAATGACTGCAAATCTGTCCTGATAAAGATGGAGGAGGGGGGCTGTTTTTATTTAAACACAAGACATACACACACACACACACACACACACTGGATAAAAGGCCAAGTGAAGCCACCTCTGTTTAACCTTACAGAGAGTGCAAGGTTTTGCTCGTTTGCTCCCTGCAGTCCACACCGGGTGTCATGTTACCACACTGGGTGTCATGTTACCACACTGGGTGTCATGTTACCACACTGGGTGTCATGTTACCACACTGGGTGTCATGTTACCACACTGGGTCTCATGTTACCACACTGGGTCTAATGTTACCACACTGGGTCTCATGTTACCACACTGGGTCTCATGTTACCACACTGGGTGTCATGTTACCACACTGGGTCTAATGTTACCACACCGGGTGTCATGTTACCACACTGGGTCTAATGTTACCACACTGGGTCTCATGTTACCACACTGGGTCTCATGTTACCACACTGGGTCTAATGTTACCACACTGGGTCTCATGTTGCCACACTGGGTCTCATGTTACCACACTGGGTCTAATGTTACCACACTGGGTCTCATGTTACCACACTGGGTCTCATGTTACCACACTGGGTCTCATGTTACCACACTGGGTCTAATGTTACCACACTGGGTCTAATGTTACCACACTGGGTCTCATGTTACCACACTGGGTCTCATGTTACCACACTGGGTGTCATGTTACCACACCCGGTGTCATGTTACCACACTGGGTCTAATGTTACCACACTGGGTCTAATGTTACCACACTGGGTCTAATGTTACCACACTGGGTCTCATGTTACCACACTGGGTCTAATGTTACCACACTGGGTCTAATGTTACCACACTGGGTCTAATGTTACCACACTGGGTGTCATGTTGCCACACTGGGTCTCATGTTACCACACCCGGTGTCATGTTACCACACCCGGTGTCATGTTACCACACTGGGTCTAATGTTACCACACTGAGTCTCATGCTACCACACTGGGTCTAATGTTACCACACTGGGTGTCATGTTACCACACCCGGTGTCATGTTACCACACTGGGTCTAATGTTACCACACTGGGTCTCATGCTACCACACTGGGTCTAATGTTACCACACTGGGTGTCATGTTACCACACTGGGTCTAATGTTACCACACTGGGTGTCATGTTACCACACTGGGTCTAATGTTACCACACTGGGTGTCATGTTACCACACTGGGTCTAATGTTACCACACTGGGTCTCATGTTACCACACTGGGTCTAATGTTACCACACTGGGTGTCATGTTACCACACTGGGTGTCATGTTACCACACTGGGTCTCATGTTACCACACTGGGTATCATGTTACCACACTGGGACTCATTTGACCCCTGCTGCTTACATACTGGTAGTGCAATTTAACCAGGCTGATGACAGGCAGCATGACACCCCTCTGAGAGAAGGCCCTCTCCACTCCTCATGGGGGTGCTGGGTCAGGGGAGGTGAGGTGGCTCTCTCCACTCCTCATGGGGGTGCTGGGTCAGGGGAGGTGAGGTGGCTCTCTCCACTCCTCATGGGGGTGCTGGGTCAGGGGAGGTGAGGTGGCCCTCTCCACTCCTCATGGGGGTGCTGGGTCAGGGGAGGTGAGGTGGCTCTCTCCACTCCTCATGGGGGTGCTGGGTCAGCGGAGGTGAGGTGGCCCTCTCCACTCCTCATGGGGGTGCTGGGTCAGGGGAGGTGAGGTGGCTCTCTCCACTCCTCATGGGGGTGCTGGGTCAGCGGAGGTGAGGTGGCCCTCTCCACTCCTCATGGGGGTGCTGGGTCAGGGGAGGTGAGGTGGCTCTCTCCACTCCTCATGGGGGTGCTGGGTCAGAGGATATGCATGCGTCAACTGCAGGGTTTCTGCTCACCTCTCCCAAAACGCAGTTCAAATTGGGCAATTTACATTGTTTGTTTCATTGTTTTTTGAGGAGGATTGTTAGAACTGTTGAAGTGTGTTACCTTGATGCTTAATGTCTCTCATCCTGTGATTACTCTGCAGGTGAAAGCGAGGTAGTAGTCAAACACAGGAAGTTCTTTCCTTGACTTTGTGAAATAAATGAGAGAGGTGTGTATGAATACATTACATTAAGCGTGGGACGCCCTTCTGCACAGTGGTGTGAATCTTATTAAAATAGCTCGGCCACTGTTTGAGTCTGTCTCTAACTAGTCACATCTGGCAATGAGCTCCACGAGGTAGATCTGACATTTGACAGGTTTAAATCCTTTCTACCCTTTTTATTTTGTTTTTTTGTTCCACTTGGTTTAGTTTTAGACGACAATTTGAGTTTGATTAACTTCACGAACAATGCCTTTAAAAAGGGTTTCTTCCAGAACAATGTGAATGCTGAAGAAAAAAATAATACATTTCACAGTGTTTTATGTATAAAAAAAGGGAAACCGTTTCTGGCTCTGACTACCAAGCAGGGGAATCCAGCCTGAGTACCACCCAGCTCAGAGCTATAAGACCGCTGTTGCCGACTAAACGTCATGATCCCTGGATCTCTGTTCCCTCTTTGACAGAAGGGTTTGAAATTCCTGGGTTGAAAGTTCTCTGAGATGACATCAGAAATCTTTAGTTCCTCCTCCCGAGTGGCTCAGTGGTTTAAGTCGCTGTATTGCAGTTCTAGAAGTGTCACTACCTGACCCTGGTTTGTTCCCAGGCTGTGTCACAACTGGTTGTGATTGGGAGTCCAATAGGGCGGTGCACAACTGGCCCAGCGTCGTGCGGGTTAGGCGAGTGTTTGGCCGTGGGGGTGTGCCGACGTTGTAAATAAGAATTTGTTCTTAACTGGCTTGCCTAGTTAAACAAAGGTTAAATAAATAATACAATAAAAAATTATGGGCATCGCTTTCTAGTGGCTAGCAGAATTCTGTTGTATTTCTCTCTGTTGGCTAGTGTACCCAACAAAGATTCACATCAATGAAATATCGGGACAAAGATCACATTGCACATTTATTTTAAATGTAAAAGTGTGATGATTTTCTAAAAGTAACCCCTCAACATCAAAACAAAGAAAGTGTTGTGATGTCAGTATGTTAATGACGTCATTTGATTAAATAGGAATTGTCAACAATGAATTATATTGTTGGAAATAGTTAATAGAAACAAGGCATATCCTCATTAGCAACCTGGTCTCAGAGAATTCGAGACACTTCATTTAGAATGATGTGTTACGTATGGTACGTATTCATTTGTGGATGTCCCTCACCTATTTCATGTTATCTGTTACACATTTGGAAAACGTGCAGTATGTTACGAACTTGCTAAACATACGTATGTTACGAATATGAAAAATGTATGATATGTTATGAATTCAAGCTAGGTGGCTAGGTGACTAAAGTTAGCTAGGCTAGGGGTTAGGGATTAGGGTAAAGGTTAGGGTTAAGTTAAAGGGTTAGTTTAGGAGTTGGTTAAAGGGTTAAGGCTAGGGTTAAGGTTAAGGGAAGGGTTAGCAAAAAAGGGTTAAGGTTAGGGTTAGGGGGAGGGTTATCTAACATAGTTCCAGTAGTAGCTAAAAAGTAGTAAGTAGTCTAAAAATAGCTAATTAGCTAAAATGCTGAAGTTGTCCGTGATGAGATAACCTTTGGGTTGCTAGAGGTTCAGTTTATATGCCCGCCCTTCTTTACTGTCTCATGTAACCATGCCATGCCTTTTAGGGAAAAGAGACCGAGCAAATGTGTATCAAAATATGACATTATTTCCCTGCTAGGTGAAGCATACTGTCCCGTGCCTCCGTGACACTCAGGCAGACAGACAGCATGCTCTTTTAATTATTTCTCTAGCACTCAGAATAAAAATCACAAGAACAGTCGTGGAGGAATACCAGAGCAACAGTCTGGAGATGTCTAAGTCAAAAAGGATTTGTCCCTCTAGGTACAAGCTAGAGAGCAGTGTGCCCTGCTTATTTGCATTTCTGAATTGCTTCGCTGCCCAAGCATGCTTGATGTGAGCCGGTTGAAGTGTGTCATAGTATCATATGACCGTTGTACTGCAGGTTCACTGTTGAACATTACCCCCAAAATATGGATTATGTTAAAGTGGACTGTGGATTGACGAGGATATGCTAATATGTCCCAGATGGGCATCTGAGCGGCTGCCGGTAGGGACATGCAGACAGTATATGGCAGGACCAGTCTTTGGCAGGCTCATCATTCTGTCATTAAAGGCCACATTATTACTTACAACCAGGTTTGCATGACAATACTAGGACTGAACGCAGTCCCTTTGGGAGTAGCTGTGTGTGTGTGTGTGTGTACAAAGATTTTGTGCTTATATTTGCATGTTCAAAACATCAATGGAGAGGCCATTCAGAGGGATAGGTCATTCATTCATAATCAGTAAACTAATTGTTGGATGGTTATTTAATCAAAGAAGCCATTATGTTCTTATAGAGTTGAAGACGTGATTGACAATACTGTACTCGTCCCTCTTTTGCCTTGACAATACAGGCTAGCACAGATTTATTTTGTGTTTTAGACAACATAGAATTTCCCAGTAGTGTAAAAAACTATTGTGCTATGGATAAGCTGTCCCTTTCATATTGTTAAAGAACTAAGGTGTTAGGTTTTCTGCTGTACAAGCGGAAAGATAATGAAGTGTTATGTTTAAGTGTTCATTTGGGAGGGCCTCGTGTCCTTTTGATACAACAAGCCATATAAATGGCTGGATTAAGGAAAACAATGAAGATTTTTTGAAACGGCAAAGTATTTTCCACACCTCTGTCTCGGTAAAAAGCTGCAAGGACTGACAATCCATGACATCACCATTATAGGTTTAACCATGTTTTGGGGCCCTATAGTGTTTGTTTACATTTACTTTGTTGACAAACATTGGAGTGAAGCAAGCTTCTATTTTGGGTTCTGATTGGGTGTGTGACAGTTGAACAAAGCTCATGAGGCATTTCGAAGTTATATATTTCAAGAATCAATGGGTACATATCATTCATTCAGAAGTCCAAAAGTGGATGAAACAATTGCAAATTTCCCCTTTAAAGTATTTTTTTAGCTCAGCTGAAATTTCCACAATACACCTCTCCCATGTGTTAATACAGTAGTGGTTTTGAGTGTTGGGGCAGTAACTGAAAGGTCTCTGGTTCGAATCCCTGATAAATCTCTCTGTGCCCCAGAGCAGCCTTTCTTAAAACCTGTTTTGTATTTTTTTTTCCCACGGAATTTCGGATGACTGACGTGCCCAAAGTAAACTGCCTGTTACTCAGGCCCAGAAGCTAGGATATGCATATACTTGGTAGCATTGGATATTGAAATCACTCTGAAGTTTCTAAAACTGTTAAAATAATGTCTTTGAGTGTAACAGAACTAATATGGCAGATGAAAACCAGAGGAAAATCCATCCAGAAACTTTTTTTTTTTTTGAGGTAGCTACTGATAGTGCAACCCTAACAGTACAGATTAAGATGAAAAATTATCAGGCCTACTGTACATCTTACTGTAGAATGTATTTTTGAAAACTAGTCTAAAACTGTTGCTATTAAAATACAGTAAAAAATATATTCTTAACTTTCAGCAACAATTCAGTAAGATGTACTGTAGGCCTGATCATTTTTCATCTGTACTGTTACTTAGGGTTGCACTATCAAAAAGCCTGTGTGTGTTCTGTTATACATCTGTGATGTGATCGATCCATTTATTACAGTTCAGAATGAACATTATTTATTGTATTTTAACAGCAACAGTTCCAACCTAGACAGACATGAAAGAGTGTTTTTAATGGGGGGAAATAAACATGAATAGGTATTTATATGGATATTTAATTTCATTGTTATTTGGTTTTGTCTATATTGCATTTGTTTTGGGCCTAATGGCAATGAAATGTACTGATATGTATGTATAGTTGCATATTTTCCTATGCTTGGTTCCCATGAAAACACTGAATTTCTCATTTGGGTCCCAGGCTGAAAAAGTTTAAGAACCCCTGCCCTAGAGCAAGGCACTTAACCCTAATTCCTCCTTTAAGTCTCTCTAGATAAGAGCGTCTGCTACACTTTTAACTAGAACATGTGTTATACTGCCATGTACACCAAGAGATAGAACAAATGGCTACTGACTTGAAGGTTTATCATCACCAAAATGACACAATGGAAGATGTCAGGACGGGCTTTGAACGTCTCTCTGGAGGGATGGGGGCATACATTATGGTTGAAATGCTGGATTTGCTGGGGCCATTGTTAGCAAACATTGCCTCTAGCTCAGGATTTAGGCAGGCCCCTCAGCACATGTGGACTCCCTCGTACACACACAAACACACACTGAGCACCCCCTGTACCCACTCCCAGAAGAGGAAGACTAGATGCCCTAAGACAGTTCAGCTTGTGTGGATCAGTTCACATGAGGCACATTAAGTGGCCAGGGATACATTTGGCATTACAAACACCATCGCTGTATGTAATTAATTCCAGTGGTGCCCCCAGGCCTTCCCTCTGTTGCTACGGGTGTGGGCACTGCTGGTCTAACGAGAGAACATTACAGCTCAGATAAACCAGAGAAGAAGAGAGAGAGTAGAGTATGGGGTTTTAGAAGGGCACGATAGAAGGTCACCTAGGATAACAAATACATTTTTTTTTTTTTACATTTTAATGACAAAATATACCCCCTTAAAGAGATTCTCCGGTCCTTTTGTGTACTTTGTAGCCAGTAGTTCTGAAAGTAGTGCTCACGAGCCAAACGTGGTCCCTAAAAACGGCTTAATACATCACATGCTGTATGTGCAGACGTGCACCACGTCATTGCTGTTTCGCTCTGCTGTGTCTGCGTCTTGCTAGCTGTCACTCAAATGGTGAAAGGCTGAAACTGATTGGCTGAAACTGAGTTGCTAGGAGGCTGGCCCACATAGGGGAAAATGTAGGAAAAATCGCACCGCACAGCTTCCAGAGCTATGAAACTAGGGATTTTGTTGCTACACCGGAACGGGCGACCTGGCCAAGATAAAGCCAAGCAGTGCGACACAAACAACAACACAGAGTTACACATGGAATATACAAGCGTACAGCCAATAACACAATAGAAAGAAAAGAAAGTCTATATATAGTGTGTGCAAATGGAGTGAGGAGGTAAGGCAATAAATAGGCCATAGTAGCGAAGTAATTACAATTTAGCAAATTTACACTGGTGTGAAAGATGAGCAGATGATGATGTGCAAGTAGAAATACTGGTGTGCGAAAGAGCAGAAAAGTAAATAAAAACAATATGGGGATGAGGTAGGTAGATTGGGTGGGCTATTTACAGATGGGCTATTTATAGATGTGCCAAGCACAGCTGCAGCGATTGGTCAGCTGCTCAGATAGCTGATGTTTAAAGTTAGTGAGGGAAATATAAGTCTCCAGATTCAGCGATTTTTGCAATTCGTTCCAGCCATTGGCAGCAGAGAACTGGAAGGAAAGGCAGGCAAAGGAGTTGTTGGCTTTGGGGATGACCAGTGAAAGATACCTGCAGGAGCGTGCGAATAGTTATGCACGCTCAAGTTTTTTTTTTTTTGCTTTATTTCTTGTTCGTTTCACAAACATTTTTTTTTTGCATTTTCCAATTGGTAGTCAGGTTGTGTAAATCAAAAGACACAAACCCTCAAAAAATGTATTTTAATTCCAGGTTGTAAGTCAACAAAATAGGAACAATGCCAAGAGGGGTGAATACTTAAGCAAGCCACTGTACACCATACAGTACAAACGTTACAGCCTGAATATAAAATTGATTAAAAATAACAGGTATTTATGCTTTTTTTGTAAATACAATAATTTATTAAAACCTGTTTTCGCTTTGTCATTATGAGGTATTGTGTGTAGATTGCTGTGGATTATTTAAAACCTGTTAAGGATATGGCAGACATATGCCCCCTTTGGAGAGATTGGGTACCCCTAGTAAACTGAAAAAAAGATCTGTCAAAAATTGCTAAGATATGCAAATAAAAATTATTATTGGATAGAAAACACTAAAGATTCCGTTGGAATTATGTCTGTAAGTATAGCAGAACTCACAGGGCAGGCATTCTTCCAAACTAGTTTTTGTGGTCATGAAAGTTGGAGCAACTTTGACGTCATCGCCCCCACCCTTCCCAAACAGTTATGATTCTGGGGAGACTTTCTATCTCTTCCGCTAGATGTCCTCTTTCAGTAGAGCTTTGAATCGTTCAAATCCCGCGAGAATTGACCCTATGGGAGTGAAATTAGTGCGTGCCACGAGAAAATAGGCTGTGCGTAGGGGCGCGAATTGGTCCCAGCCATTCCTTTGTTCCAGCACTCAAGAGAAGGGCAGACGATGGCCGATTTAATTGAAGTTTGTTTTGTGTGTCTAAAACATCATAAAGCTTGCTTCTGCACTTAGTTTGACCTGTTTAGTCGACATATAATATGTAATTTTGAAGTTTTGATGCGCAACTTTTCCGGACCAGAGGACGTTTTGGGTGCATTTCAGCTGATGTTATTAGCAGTAGCTAATACAAAGACGCAAGACTTGAAACCAAACGATGTATTGGGTAAGTATGAAGCCTTCCAGAACATTCTGAACGAAGACCATCGAAGGTAAGGGAATATTTATGCTTAAATCTGTGTTTCTGTTGACTCCAACATTACGTAGAAATGTAGCTTGTAACTGAGCGCCGTCTCAGCATATTGAATAGTGTGCGATTTCTGTAACGTTAAAAATAAATCTAACAAAGCGGTTGCATAAAGAAGCAGTGTATCTTTCTAACTATATGTAGAACATGTATATTTAGTCAAAGTTTATGATATCTATTTACGTTATCTTGCCGCGCTACCTAGATTTCCTGCGGGCATTTTTGAGTAATTTCTGAACGTGAACTCACTGTAAATGGACATTTATGGATATAAATGGCATATTATTGAGAAAAAAAAAATGTACTGTGTAACATGTCCTATTACTGTCATCTGATGAAGATTTTCAAAAGGTTAGTGAACGATTTATTTTTTAATCCTGCGTTTGTTGATTGCATGTTTTGGCTATTCAAATGAGCTGTGTCTGGTGGTGGTTTGACATATATATGTGCTATGTTTTCGCCGTAAAACATTTTAGAAATCTGACTTGCTGGCTAGATGAACAAGGTGTTTATCTTTCATTTGAGCTATTGGACTTGTTAATGTGTGGAGGTTAAATATTTTTAAGAATATTTTTGCGTTCCATGCGCCACCGTTTCAGCTGCACGTGGGAGGGTTGATTCCCAATTGGGAACCAATATCTTAGACAGGTTAAAAAATATATATATTTTAGAATAAGACTGTAATGTAACAAAATGTGGGAAAAATCAAAAGGTCTGAATACTTTCCGGAGGCCCATGTACAGTTGAAGTCAGAAGTTTACATACACTTAGGTTCATTAAAGAGTCATTAAAACTCATTTTTCAACCACTCCACAAATTTCTTGTTAACAAACTATAGTTGTGGCAAGTCGTTTAGCACATCTACTTCGTGCATGACACAAGTAATTTGTCTAACAATTGTTTACAGACACTTAATTCATTATTTCACTTGTAATTCACTGTGTCACAATTCCAGTGGGTCAGAAGTTTACATACACCAAGTTGACTGTGCCTTTAAACAGCTTGGAACATTCCTGAAAATGATGTCATGGCTTTAGAAGCTTCTGATAGGCTAATTGACATAATTTGAGTCAATTGGAGGTGTGCCTGTGGATATATTTCAAGGCCTACCTTCAAACTCAGTGCCTCTTTGCTTGACATCATGGGAAAATCAAACAAAATCAGCCAAGACCTCAGAAAGAAAATTGCAGACCTCCACAAGTTTGGTGCATCCTTGGGAGCAATTTCCAAACGCCTGAAGGTACCACGTTCACATGTACAAACAATAGTACGCAAGTATAAACAGCATGGGTGTGATGGCAGATTTCCTCCTCTTCGTCTGAAGAGGAGGTGTAGCAGGGATCGGACCAAAACGCAGCGTGGTAAGTGTCCATATCGTTTATTATAAAACATAAACTGAACACTAAGAAATACAAAACAATAAATGTGAACATGAACGAAAACCAAACCGAAACAGTCCCGTGTGGTGACAGACACGGAAACAAACACCCACAAACCAACAGTGAAACCCAGGCTACCTAAGTATGATTCTCAATCATAGACAACTAATGACACCTGCCTCTGATTGAGAACCATACAAGGCCGAAACAGAAACCTAAACATAGAAACACAAAACATAGACTGCCCTGACCATACTAAATAAAGACAAAACAAAGGAGAATAAAGGTCAGAACGTGACAATGGGACCACGCAGCCGTCATACCGCTCAGGAAGGAGACGAGTTCTGTCTCCTATAGATGAACGCACTTTGGTGCGAAAAGTGCAAATCAATCCCAGAACAACAGCAAAGGACCTTGAGAAGATGCTGGAGGAAACTGGTACAAAATAATCTATATCCACAGTAAAGTCCTATATCGACATAACCTGAAAGGCCGCTCAGAAAGGAAGAAGCCACTGCTCCAAAATCATCATGAAAAGCCAGACTACGGTTTGCAGGTGCACATGGGGACAAATATCATACTTTTGGAGAAATGTCCTCTGGTCTGATGAAACAAAAAATAGAACTGTTTGGCCACTAATGACCATCGTTATGTTTGGAGGAAAAAGGGGGATGCTTGCAAGCCGAAGAACACCATCCCAACCGTGAAGCACGGGGGTGGCAGCATCATGTTGTGGGGGTGCTTTGCTGCAGGAGGGACCTGTGCACTTCACAAAATGGATGGCATCATGACAAAGGAAAATTATGTGGATATATTGAAGCAATATCTCAAGACATCAGTCAGGAAGTTAAAGCTTGGTCGTAAATGGGTCTTCCCAATGAACAATGACCCCAAGCATACTTCCAAAGTTGTGGCAAAATGGCTTAAGGACAACATAGTCAAGGTATTGGAGTGGCCATCACAAAGCCCTGACCTTAATCCTGTAGAACATTTGTGGACAGACCTGAAAAAGCGTGTGGCAGCAACGAGCCCTACAAACCTGACTCAGTTACATCAGCTCTGTCAGGAGGAATGGGCCAAAATTCACCCAACTTATTGTGGGAAGCTTGTGGAACGTTTGACCCAAGTTAAACAATTTAAAGGCAATGCTACCAAATACTAATTGAGTGTATGTAAACTTCTGACCCACTGGGAATGTGATGAAAGAAATAAAAGCTGAATTAATCACTCTTTACTATTATTCTGACATTTCACATTCTTAAAATAAAGTGGTGATCCTAACTGACCTAAGACAGGACATTTTTACTAGGATAAAATGTCGTGATTTGTGAAAAACTGAGTATAAATGTAGTTGGCTAAAGTGTATGTAAACTTCCGACTTCAACTGTAGGTAGGGGTAAAGGAGCTAGGCAGGCAGGAGTAACAACGGCTCAGCCGTGAAGTGGTAGCTCACAGAATGGGACGCCGAGTGCTGAAGCGCGTAGTGTGTAAAGATCGCCAGACCTCCGTTGGAACCAATGGTTTAGAGTGGTTTAAAACTCTTAGTCATTGGACTTTGGAGCAGTTGAAACGCTTTTCTGGAGTGATGTTTCACTCTTCACCATCTGGGAGTCCAACAGAAGAATCTGAGATTGGCGGATGCCAGGAGAACGCTACTTGCCCGAATGCATAGTGCCAACTGTAAAGTTTGGTGGATGAGGAATAATGGTCTGGGGCTGTTTTTCATGGTTTGGGCTAGGCACCTTAGTTCAAGTGAAGGGAAATCTTAACGCTACAGCATACAATAACATTCCAGACAATTCTGTTCTTCCAACTTTGTGGCAACAGTTTGGGGAAGGCCTTTCCTGTTTTAGCATGACAATGCCCCCATGCACAAAGCGAGGTCCATACAGAAATGGTCTGTCGAGATCGGTGTGGAAGAACTTGACTGGCCTGCACAGAGCCCTGACCTCAATTCCATCGAACACCTTCAGGATGAAATGGAATGCCGACTGCGAGCTAGGCCTAATCGGCAAACATCAGTGCCTGACCTCACTAATGCTCTTGTGGCTGAATGGAAGTCCCTGAAGCAATGTTCCAGCATCTAGTGGAAAGCCTTTCCAGAATAGTGGAGGCTGTTGTAACAGCAAAAGGGGGGACCAACTCCATTTTAATGCCCATTATTTTGTAATGAGATGTTCGACGAGCATGTGTCCACATACTTTTGGTCATGTAGTGTACTTTTGGTTTTAAAAGTAAAAAAAAAAATGAGTTGGCAATTAAATTGGAGAAGGAGTACTTAGGAGCACCTAACATGGCTTTGTGCTTTGTGGTTGGCCAGGCCTGCAGTTTGTCTGCCTTTTATAATGCAATGGCTCAGACTTATCTCACGCTTGCTCATTTTACGCTGATACGTGGCTTTCCTAAATGTCAGACGAAGCAGGCAGCCCAACCCAGTTGTCTCTCCCCGCAGCAAAGGAGAACACTCTCCCAGCCCAGCACACAGCCATGATGACGGCAGTGCTTTAGCCCTAAACGTGCAGCCTCCCGTCGGGGAATATCAGTTCAAAGGTACACCTATCGTTGACCTGGCTATTGTTGTATGCGATGCTTACGGATAAACTTTTGCAATCAATATGACATCAGCCTGCGGAGCCCTTGGGAATGAAAACCTGAAACAGCGCACTTAATCTTGAAGCTGACCCCTGCTCACTGCTCTGTAGCCAAACTGGGTAGTTGGCCTGCTTGATGCGGCATTATCGGAGCAGAGGTCAGATGTAATCTGTCTCGCGGAACGCCTGATGAATGGCCGTCTTCGATCCAACAAGAGACATTTAATAATGACGGACAATAACTGCACACAACAAAATCCTTGTAACCTGATGGAGGGGAAAAATCTCTACTGATGCCTCCTCTTCACATGTCAGATACCGAGCAGGTAGCCACACTCATTCCACTTTTGGGCATGTATTGCATATTGTAGAATCCTATGGTCTCTGTACTGTAGAACCCTATGCTCTCTGTATTGTAAAACCATATTTTCTCTGTATTGTATATTTTAGAACCATAAATTCTATGTATTGTATATTGTAGAACCCTATGCTTTCTGTTTTGTGTATTGTAGAACCATTTGCTCACTGTGTTTTATATTGTTGAACACTATGCTCTCTGTATTGTAAAACCCTATGCTCTCTGTATTGTAGAACCCTATGCTCTCTGTATTGTAGAACCCTATGGTCTCTGTATTGTAGAACCCTGTGGTCTCTGTATTGTAGAACCCTGTTCTCTCTGTATTGTAGAACCATATGGTCTCTATTGTAGAACCCTGTGCTCTCTGTATTGCGTATTGTAGAACCCTATACTATCTGTATTGTAGAACCCTATGGTCTCTGTATTGTAGAACCCTATACTCTCTGTATTGTAGAACCCTATGGTCTCTGTATTGTAGAACCCTATACTCTCTGTATTGTAGAACCCTATGGTCTCTGTATTGTATAACGCTATGCCATATTGTATGTGTTTATGGTTTCACTTTCTTTTCACCGTAACATTACTTGTTAACATTTCATAGTTTGTACAACCCTTTTCATGTAATTCCTGCAATTTGGTGTCTATTTGGAACCAACAGAAGTAAGTGTTGTTATTTTCCCTTATTTTCCCTTGTATATTTAGAATACAATTTGTTGGCAATGCACTGCTAATAGAGTGTAATTAGATATTATTAGAAATCCTATGTGTGATTCATTTAACTAGCCTAGAGGTAAAGAGGTAAAAAAGGTGACACCCAGCCATTTTGCAGTCTGTCATCCTGATAATCAATCAAACCAGCATGTAGTTAGTTTAGGTGGCCCTAAACAAAATGCAACCCTTTCAAATGACTGGAGTTATGAAAGTCCTCGAGGTGAAATTGAAATGCCATTCTTCAGAAAATAATGGCCAAAGTGAGGAGACAGTTTTGACGAAGACAATGGCTTTAGTGACAGGAGTTCACTGGGACCATAACACATTCTCTCTAAAGGTAAACACCAGTGACTGTATATTCCTCACCATCAGTTAAACCTCAATTGGATCTAAAAAAATAAACCCAGGACATTGAACAGATTTATAGATTTTGACACCTCTCCATTATGCTTACTCCATTTTAAGTGAATCATAACTTTGCTCTGAAAGAAGGAATTACCGTGCATTTTGAGAAAATGTATTGTGCACCAACCTATGAATTATGATGCAAAAATCTAAATGAATGTGTAATGCCTGGGAATAATTTATTGGAGATTAAAATAAATACTAAATGAAGGAAAATGTTCCTCAATCACTCAGAGACCCGGAGCGTGTTTACATTTCTGAATGGTCCACTCCACAGAGACAGACAGATAGTTAAACCTGTTTACTGAAGCCTAAGAGCTTCATTTTGAATGTTCAATATTCAATTATATGGTTATTTATTGATCACAGACATGTGTCAGTCTATGTAACGAACACAGATGAATTCAGAGGAAAAATAAGTGTCAGGGAAGTGTCTGATTTAAGAAATGCATGTAATGTGTGTGAATAAATGGGGTGATAATACATTACACAATTTAACTTTTCTAAAGAAAAGCAACAGACACAGTGGTCTAAGACACTGCATCGCAGTGCTTGAGGAGTCACTACAGACCCGGGTTGGATCCCGGGAGACCCATGAGGCGGTGCACACAATTGGCCCAGCGTCGTCCGGGTTAGGGGAGGGCCAGGCCGGGATGTCCTGTCTTCGGTCGACAGGTGTTTCCTCTGACACATTGGTGCGGCTGGCTTCCGGGTTAAGCGAGCAGTATGTCAAGAAGCAGTGCGGCTTGGCAGGGTCATGTTTCATGGTACGCATGGATCTCTGAGTTCGTACGGGAGTTGCAGTGACGAGACAAGACTGTAAATAGAAATTGGGGAACATTTTAAGTGGTATGGCAAACTGTGAACTTTTCTGGAGGCCTGAAGATTTTCCTGATCTCATGACCTAGTCAGGTAAAATGTCTAGTTCCTATTTGCAGGTTGAGAGAAAATATGAGTATTGTAGATCGCTACCCTTTTCAACTGTTCTATGACTTTATGACTGGGGATTTTCTTGTCAGCATAAGGGCACAAGACAAGACCCAGATGCAGACATGGGAGGCAGATGGTTTGAGTCTTTGATATATATTATATTCCAAAAGGGGTAGGCAAGAGAATGGCCGTGGACAGGCAAAAGGTCAAAGCCTGTTCAGAGTCCAGGAGGTACAGAGTGGCAGGCAGCCTCGAGGTCAGGGCAGGCAGAATGGTCAGGCAGGCAGGTACAGAGTCCAGAAACAGGCAAGGGTCAACAGACAAGACGAACTGCCACAGAGAGACAGGAAGCACAGGAATAAATACACCGGGGAAAATAAGCGACACCTGGAGGGGGTGGAGACAATCACAAGGACAGGTGAAAACAGATCAGGGCGTGACAGTCAGGTCATGTGAATTGGAAACACTCCTGGCCTAAGGTTGATGAAAACCTTTTAAACTACCACAAACCTTGTTATTATTAATTCTGAAGCTGATATCAAAAGAGCCAGAGACAACAACTTCAAGTGACAACATACACTGTAGTTTAGTGAACTACTATAGCTGGCTTGAGCGTTAAGCAAACAATGGTTACAACGTATTTATATATTAATTTCATTCTATACACACAATGTTAAGAAGTGTATTTTGAAAAATGGAAAAGATTGTATTTTTATGTCAAAAAACCTATTATTTGTTTATCTTTTCTGTTGCTTAGTAACTTTACCCCTACCTATAGTATATGTAAACATTCCCTCAATTACCTCGTACCAATGCACATCGAGTCGGTAATGGTATCCCGTGTACATAGCCACAATATCGTTACTCATTGTGCAAATGAATACTTTTATTATTAGGTATTTAAATGTTCTATTATTTCTCTATTTTCTTTCTCTCTGCATTGTTTGGGATGTTTGGGATCCTCTGGACCGACGTGTACTACAGTGTATTCCCGTTCCTGCCAATATCCAGCAACTTTGCACAGACATTGAAACGGAATGGGCCAACATTCCACTGGCCACATTCAGCAACCTGAACTCTATGCGAAGAAGATGTCTCTGGTCTGTTGCTGGTAGTAGTCTAGTCTGTAGTGTTCTATCAGTCCCACGTGAGCTAACCTTTGACCCATGAGGCCACTTCGTCCAACCAAGACCAACATCAACCCTCACAGTAGATATACATCAACCCTCACTATAGATATATATCAACCCTCACCATAGATACACAACATCAACCCTCACCTTAGATACACAACATCAACCCTCACCTTAGATACACAACATCAACCCTCACCTTAGATACACAACATCAACCCTCACCTTCGATACACAACATCAACCCTCACCTTAGATACACAACATCAACCCTCACCTTAGATACACAACATCAACCCTCACCTTAGATACACAACATCAACCCTCACCTTAGATACACAACATCAACCCTCACCTTAGAGACACAACATCAACCCTCACCTTAGAGACACAACATCAACCCTCACCTTAGAGACACAACATCAACCCTCACCTTAGAGACACAACATCAACCCTCACCTTAGAGACACAACATCAACCCTCACCTTAGAGAAACAACATCAACTCTCACCATAGAGACACAACATCAACCCTCACCATAGATACACATCAACCCTCACCATATATACTGTATATATCAACCCACACCATAGATGCACATCGACCCTCAACGTAGATGCACATCAACTATCACACCACAGGAAGTGTCTCCAGGCCAGGTGACCATCTCTTCGGACAGTCTGTGAATACTGTAGCAGTTCCAGACGTTTGTGTTCTATAAAAAGTGGACATCTTTTGTTACAGCGTCAGCTCATGTAAAGGGCTCAGCTGAAGTTTGGTGGGATGTGTGATGCACCAGCGCACCCACTTTACATCCTCACTTTACACTCCTACTTTATATCCCTTCTTTACATCCCCACTTTACACTCCTACTTTACATCCCTTCTTTACACCACCACTTTACACTCCTACTTTACATCCCTTCTTTACATCCCCACTTTACACTCCTACTTTATATCCCTTCTTTACATCCCCACTTTACACTCCTACTTTACATCCCTTCTTTACATCCCAACTTTACACTCCTACTTTACATCCCTTCTTTACATCCCAACTTTACACTCCTACTTTACATCCCTACTTTACATCCCTTATTTACACCCCCACTTTACACTCCTACTTTATATCCCTTCTTTACACTCCCACTTTACACTCCTACTTTACATCCCCACTTTACACTCCTACTGTACATCCCCACTTTACATTCCTACTTTACACCCCTACTTTACATCCCTTTTTTACACCCCAACTTTACACTCCTACTTTACATCCCTACTTTACATCCCTTCTTTACACCCCCACTTTACACTCCTACTTCATATCCCTTCTTTACACCCCCACTTTACACTCCTACTTTACATTCCTTCTTTACATCCCCACTTTACACTCCTACTTTACATCCCCACTTTACACTCCTACTTTACACCCCTACTTTACATCCCTTTTTTACACCCCCACTTTACACTCCTACTTTACATCCCTTCTTTACATCCCCATTTTACACTTTTACTTTACATCCCTTCTTTACATCCCAATTCACATCCCCACTTTACACTCCTACTTTACATCCTTTCTTTACACTCTGACTTTACTTCCCCACATTACACTGCTACTTTACATCCCCACTTTACATCCCGAACTTACATCCCTTCTTTACATCCCTTCTTTACACTCTGACTTTACATCCCCACATTACACTCCTACTTTACATCCCAACTTTACATCCCAATTTTTACACTCCTATTTTACCTCCCTACTTTACATCCCCACTTTACATCCCTACTTTGCATCCCCACATTACATCCCCGCTTTACATCAATACTTTACATCCCTTCTTTACATCCTCACTTTACATCCCCACTAGATTTCCAGACATCAGCCATGCGCCTGATCGGGAACGCACCTTTCTTGTTTCTCCTTTTCTATTGGCCAAGGTTTTGTCCGGTTGAAATATGATTTATTATTTATGACAAAAACAACCGGAGGTTTGATTATAAACATCGTTTGGCATATTTCTACTAACTTTTATTGTACTTTTTAAAAACTTTTCGTCTGGACTTTGTGCATTCGGATTACTGGACTAAATGTGCAAACAAAAAGGAGGTTTTTGGTCATAAAGAGGGACATTATCGAACAAGACAACCATTTATTGTCTAACATGGAGACATGGGAGTGCCACCAGATGAAGATCATCAAATGTAGGTGATTAATTTTAATGCTATTTCTGGAAAATGGCTGTATGGTTTTCCGTGACTAGCTGCTGACCTAACATAATCGCATGATGTGCTTTCGCAGTAAAGCCTTTTTGAAATCAGACACTGTGGTTGGATTTACAAGAAGTTTATCTTTAAAATGGTGTATAATACTTGTATGTTTGAGGAATTTTAATTATGGAATTTCTGTTGTTTTGAACTTGGCGCCCTGCAATTTCACTGGCTGTTGTTGAGGTGGGACGCTACCGTCCCACTTCTACCAGAAAGGTTAAACACTGTCTATTGTTGTTCACACCAGAGAGATGGAGCCCTCCAGAGAGATGGAGCCCTCCAGAGATATGGAGTCATCCAGAGAGATGGAGCCCTCCAGAGATATGGAGCCCTCCCTGCTCGTTGAGGCCCTGTTGAATATGTAACGGTATTGCTATTGTACTTACCTGCTGTCTATATCAGTGTGGCCCATGTTGGTCCTAACATAGCTCTCACTCAGATCTCTTTAACTGGGCTGGAGTGCATTCTCTGAGCAGCCTGGTGCTCCTTTGTTGTCTCCTGGTTGTTTTTTGTCTAGTTCATATATTCTATATGGGCCATGTGTCACATAGAATGACGCCTGAGAGACAAAGCATGTACGGGGAGTCAAACATTTAATAAGGAACAGACATGGAACGAGACAGGAAGTGTCAGCAACACAAACAAAAAACAATGAATACGGAAGCGGGAAACAGAGCTGGGGAACTGACAAAAATTGGAGAGGAAATAAACAGATGAGTGAGTCCAGGTGAGTCCAATATCGCTGATGCGCGTGACGAGGGAAGGCATGTGTGCATAATGGATGGAAGGAGTACGTGATACAGGGCAACCTGGCGCCCTCAAGTGCCAGGGGGGAGGGGTGGGTGGGGGGGGGGGGGGGGGGGGGGGGGGGACGTGACACCATGTCGAGGGTCATCATGCAGCCAGATCCCTGTCTGTGCTGAAAGCGATATGATGCAAACCGAGCGCAGCAAATTGGGAGCTCAGAGTTTCATCGATAAATATCACTCCGACCCTCACACTTGGCCTGGCAGGTGATGGCTTGTTGTTATGGTGAAGGGCAGCCCAACCTGCGGAAGTCTTAAGGTTGCTCTTTCATCCCAGGGCCAAATCAGAGAGAGGGGAGAAGAGTCGCCGCCGGCCCAACGTTGAAATGGAGCCAGCTCTTATTATGTGAAGTCTGGGGATGTCTGGACGGGTTATGTTTGACAGTGGGCAGTAGGATTGGCCCCAATACGAGTGATTTTAATCAATACATTACTGGATTTTTATATCCTAATTTACCCAGCTGTGATGAATTCAATGGAGTCTACGGCTTTCCAAGACCTTGAGGAAAAAGTATGTGGGTGTGTGTATGTATTATCCCTAATATAATCCCGCTCGTTCCAGAGATGACAGGGCTTGAAATGCCATGATTGTGTACTGACAGCTCAGGTAGCTACAGTACCCCCTGCTTGATGTCTTTTTAGACCAAATTATATAGAAGAGAACAACCTGTTTGGCTAAAGTTCATTCATCGAAAAGGCTGCATATTTTGAAAAGGGTAAAAAGCCCCAACACAGCCCTGTCAGGGAAGCACAAATGCTAGATAGCATAGATGACTTTAATCCCACCCTGATAGATGTAAAGGCTGTGTGGTGAAAAAATAAATACAGACTTTTTTGTTGTTGTATGACTGTAGTGGCGATTCTCTGTGAAAAGCCTCTGGCACAGGAGAGAGCTGTCCATAACGGGTCCACAAGAATCAGCTTTCTCAAACGTTACTAAATTCCCATGTATTGGGTGTTCCAGGCATAATCCACCCAGACAAGTTGTCAGCTCCAGGCCTTTGAGAACCGATCCACCACCATCAGAATGATGGTGTTGGCATCAGACGGAGGAAGCCAGTGACAAAGTCCAGGCAGATCAGGGATGATGAGGGACCGGTAGCGGATTAAGAAGGCCAGAAGGAGCTTGTCGTGGAGTCTTGTTCAAGTGGCGACGAAGGCAGAGACATCAGGAACCATTGTGGGCCTCCAGAAATGTTGTCGGAGGAATGCTAGGGTACGACGGGACCCTGGATGACAGGTCAGCTTGGAGGAATGAGCCCATTCCAGGACCCGGGACCGGACTGAGTTAGGGACAAACAGCCGGTTAGCCGGGTCCCCCTTCAGGTCCAGGCTGGGAACATTGTGCCTTGAGAACCACGGTCTCAATACCCCAACCCACTGAGGCTGCAAGGCATGAGGTAGGGAGATCCCACAAAACACAGTGGGGAAATGGCTGCCTAAATATGATCCCCAATCAGAGACAACGATAAACAGCTGCCTCTGATTGGGAACCATACCAGGCCAACATAGAAATCAACAACCTAGATAGGAACACCCCCCCCCCCCCCCAGTCAAACCCCGACCTAACCCAAAATAGAGAATAAAAAGGCTCTCTATGGTAAAGGCGTGACAAACTGCTATGCTTTATCTTGGCCAGGTCGCAGTTGTAAATGAGAACTTGTTCTCAACTAGCCTACCTGGTTAAATAAAGGTGAAATTAAAATAAAAGTAAAATAAAATGAGGATAATTGTATTGCCTCACTGTGGTTTCCTCACTGTGGCACTCGGGGAGCCGGGGTTGGTTGAGCCAATCCACCACTGGTAGGAAGGTTACTGGGTGGTTGGGAGGTCTCAGATGTGGCGTGACACCTATGAGCTAATTCACTGATTTTCTCCATTATCGACTTGAACCCCTGGTCGTGGCATTCCGTCAGGGAATGAAGCCCTTCCAAAAGGTCCTGTAGTAGCACCTCATGCCTCCCAATGGTGGCTCCCTGCAGGGAGACAATGTGATGGAGCTGGTTCAAGTCTGCTGGGTCTGTCATTGCCAGTTCATACTATAAGGGCACAATGTGAGACTCAAATGTAGACACAGGAGGCAGATGGTAGAGCTCCAATATTTATCATAAGAAAGAGAGTAGGCAAAGGCAGGTCAGGGACATGCGAGAATTCATAAACCAGGTCAGAGTTCAAACAGTACCAGACGATAGGCAGTCTCGAGGTCAAGCCAGGCAGGGGTCAGATATCAGATCCGAGTCCAAAACAGAACAAGGGGAAAGGCAGGCTGGTTGTCAGAAAAGGCAGAGTCAGGCAGGCGGGTTCGGAAGTCAGGACAGGCAAGGGTCGAAACCAGGAGGACTAGAAACAAACAGAGACTGGGAAAAATAGGAGCAAGGAAAAACGCTGGGTGACTTGGCAAACAAGACGAACTGGCATAGAGAGACAGGAAACAGGAAACACAGGGATATATACACCGGGGACAATAAGCGACAACTGTAGGAGGTGGAGACAATCACAGAACCAGATCAGGGTGTGACAACTGCTTGTAAAGCGGACGCTGGGAATCGGGAAACAAGTCCAAGGAGTGAATTTAATAAATAACGAAACATAGAAAAAACAAGAAACATGAGTAGAGTACAGACATTTTCTACCAAGAGAATTCTCTTCGATTATAATCACAGCCACATATATTCCCCCCCAAGCAGACACATCGACGGCCCTGAACAAACTTTATTTGACTCTATGTAAACTGGAAACCACATATCCTGAGGCTGCATTCATTGTAGATGGGGATATTAACAAGGCTAATCTGAAAACAAGACTCCATAAATTCTATCAGCATATCGATTGTGCTACCAGGGCTGGTAAAACCCTGGATCATTGCTATTCTAACTTCCGCGAGGCATATAAGGCCCTCCCCGACCCTCCTTTCGGAAAAGCTGACCACGACTCCATTTTGTTGCTTCCAGCCTATAGACAGAGACTAAAACAGGAAGCTCCTGCACTCAGGTCTGTTCAACGCTGGTCTGACCAATCTGATTCCACGCTTCAAGATTGCTTCGATCATGTGGACTGGGATATGTTCCGCATTGCGTCAAACAACAACATTAACGAATACGCTGATTCGGTGAGCGAGTTTATTAGCAAGTGCATCGGTGATGACATACCCACAGCAACTATTAAAACCTACTCAAACCAGAAACCGTAGATTGATGGCAGCATTCGCGTGAAACTGAAAGCGTGAACCACTGCTTCTAATCAGGGCAAGGTGACCGGAAACATGACCGAATACAAACAGTGTAGTTATTCCCTCCGCAAGGCAATTAAACAAGATAAGCGTCAGTATAGAGACAAAGTAGAGTCACAATTCAATGGCTCAGACACGCTCAGGAGGTATGTGGCAGGGTCTATAGTCAATCACGGATTACAAAAAGAAAACCAGCCCTGTTGCGGACCAGGATGTCTTGCTCCAAGACAGACTAAACAACTTCGTTGCTCGCTTTGAGGACAATACAGTACCACTGACACGGCCCGCTACCAAAACCTGCGGAATCTCTTTCACTGCAGCCGACGTGAGTAAAACATTTAAACGTTTTAACCCTTGCAAGGCTGCAGGCCCAAGGAGCATCCCCAGCCGCGTCCTCAGAGCATGCGCAGACCAGCTGGCTGGTGTGTTTACGGACATATTCAATCAATCCTTATCCCAGTCTGCTGTTCCCACATGCTTCAAGAGGTCCACCATTGTTCCTGTTCCCAAGAAAGCTAAGGTAACTGATTTAATCGACTACTGCCCTGTAGCACTCACTTCCGTCATCATGAAGTGCTTTGAGAGACCATATCACCTCCACCCTACCTAACACCCTAGACCCACTTCAATTTGCTTACAGCCCCAACAGGTCCACAGATGACGCAATAGCAACCACACTGCTCAATGCCCTAACCAATCTGGACAAGAGTAAAACCTATGTGAGAATGCTGGTAATCGAATACAGCTCAGCATTTAACTCCATAGTACCCTCCAAACTCGTCATCAAGCAGGTATATCTCTCTGGTCACCCCCAAAACCAATTCTTCCTTTGTCCGCCTCTCCTTCCAGTTCTCTGCTGCCAATGACTGGAACGAACTACACAAATCTCTGAAACTGGAAACACTTATCTCCCTCACTAGCTTTAAGCACCAGCTGTCAGAGCAGCTCACAGATTACTGCACCTATACATAGCCCATCTATAATTTAGCCCAAACAACTACCTCTTTCCCTAATTTATTTATTTTGCTCATTTGCACCCCATTATTTCTATCTCTACTTTGCACACTCTTCCACTGCAAATCAACCATTCCAGTGTTTTACTTGCTATATTGTATTTACTTTGCCACCATGGTCTTTTTTTGCCTTTACCTCCCTTATCTCACCTCACTTGCTCACATTGTATATAGACTTATTTTTGTACTGTAATATTGACTGTATGTTTGTTTTACTCCATGTGTAACTGTGTTGTTGTATGTGTCGAACTGCTTTGCTTTATCTTGGCCAGGTCGCAATTGTAAAGGAGAACTTGTTCTCAACTTGCCTACTTGGTTAAATAAAGGTGAACAAATTGGAGGGGGCCAAGCCCTGTTAGCTGTCGTTGGAGGGGGCCAAGCCCTGTTAGCTGTCATTGGAGGGGGCCAAGCACTGTTAACTGTCATTGGAGGGGGCCAAGACCTGTTACCTCTCATTGGAAGGGGTCAAGACCTCTTACCTCTGATTGAAAGGGGCCAAGACCTGTTCACTGTCATTGGAGGGGGCCAAGCCCTGTTCACTGTCATTGGAGGGGGCCAAGCCCTGTTAATTGTCGTTGTGTCATTGGAGGGGACCAAGACCTGTTACCTGTCATTGCACATGAAATTATTAATGCCATTTTCTAAGAAGGGGAAAGCCTTATAGTTATTTATTCTGTTTCATTCACATTCTGCTGGATGGAAAAAGGCTAATGTCTGGTCTAATATGTAGACCTTAAAATTCCAGACAGAGATTTTTTTTTTTATACATATATCTGGGTCTCAGGGCCTCTCTCTCGGCTGCAGCCCCTCACCTTGTCTCCTTCTGGGATTCTTATTAAACCCCACCAATTTACTATCTGAAGCAATGTTAATATTTACATGAGTCTGTACTAGAATTGCTCCAACCAGCAGCTTAATGCACTAAACACTCCCACTTGAAATACCATTGGTGACTCCTGCTCTCGAAACTGCGGTCCCTCTACTCTAAACCTTGGTAAACTCTAGGGTAGAGGACAGGACAATACTGATTCCCAATTGGCTGATTCTTAGTGCTCCGTGTTCAGGATCTGTTATTGGATCTGTGTTTTCCACTCCCTGCTAATAAGCAGCTTACTATGGCTCCCTCTAGACTTGACCCAATACATTTTAGTTTGATACATTTTACAAGGGGATTTTATTAGGTGCTTTAGGATATGCAAACATAGGCTGAAGGTGAGGCATGCTGTAGCAGCCTTGACACAGAGGACACCTGGGTGGCTGCTTAACATTGCAGACAGATCTCATAATGTTCATTAAGATTGATAGTGGACAAAAGGGAGAGGGGGCGGTGAGGAGAGGGACAAGAGAGAATATTAACCTGTGCTCCTGTAACTAACTGTAGCTTTCCTAAGGCAGCGCTCCTCATGATCTTTTCTCATGCAGCACACCCCAATATCTTTCCACAGACAGCACACCTCAATATCTTTCCTCAGACAGTACACCTCATTATCTTTCCAGACAGCACACCTCATTATCTTTCCATAGACAGCACACCTCATTATCTGTCCACAGACAGCACACCTCATTATCTGTCCACAGACAGCACACCTCATTATCTTTCCACAGACAGCACACCTCATTATCTTTCCACAGACAGCACGCCTCATTATCTCTCCACAGACAGCACACCTCATTATCTCTCCACAGACAGCACACCTTTATTATCTTGGGAATAGGTGGAATGCTCTCATCTTTCATCCCCATTTCCTTTCTCTCCTCCTCAAAGGGACTCCTCCAAGCATGCTTTAGTCCATCACAAAGCTAACATGGCATTGAACTTTTAAACCCGCTTTAGGCTTATGTATCTTGCTCTCCCTCTCCTCCTCTCCTCCTCTCCCCTGCTGGTGGCTAATTCTCCCATCTGGAGGATTTTTGAGAGAAACAAAGAAAAAATAAGAGGAAGTTGGGAAAAGGGGGTGTCAGGCTGTCAGTAATCGGACAGCTATGGTAACTACCCTCTAATCCAGATGGCTCCAGCCACATTCTGGCCTGACATCCGAGCCTCTGACTGACAGCCTCTGACTGGCCACATTCCACAGGCAGAAGTGACATCCAGTCTATTAAGGCAGACAAGCGCAAAACGGAGATTTGCCCTGACTGCCTGGTACTGAAGCCTACCACGGGGGTGATAGGAAAGGTCCTGGAGAAGGTGTCAGACTCAAGATCAGATGATAACCATATTGTAATGATGCTGCTGGACAATGAATCACTATGATTGCCCATTCTGACAGAGGAAGTGTATGTCTAGATATCAGGCAGGCAGCTCAAAGCAGCACGCACACGGTCTCCAGGTCCCACATGCCAGTCAAAGCCTGGCCGCAAGCGGATGCATTTCTTATTCCAACACTAGAGCACAGCAAACACTGACGAGAGAGAGAGAGAGAGAGAGAGAGAGAGAGAGAGAGAGAGAGAGAGAGAGAGAGAGAGAGAGAGAGAGAGAGAGAGAGAGAGAGAGAGAGAGAGAGAGAGAGAGAGAGAGAGAGAGAGAGAGAGAGAGAGAGAGAGAGAGAGAGAGAGAGAGAGAGAGAGAGAGAGAGAGAGAGAGAGAGAGAGAGAGAGAGAGAGAGAGAGAGAGAGAGAGAGAGAGAGAGAGAGAGAGAGAGAGAGAGAGAGAGAGAGAGAGAGAGAGAGAGAGAGAGAGAGAGAGAGAGGTTGTCGTCTATTTTCTCCTCTTGATATTTGTGCGAGCATAAAGAGACTCCTCAACATTGCTGCCACAGACAACCACAAAACCCAGCTTAGTTTCTTTATTGGTACACACTCTTAGAGAAAGATGTACATGATTTATTTCAAGAGGTTTTGTGATTGGTTTCAGTTTAGGTTAATCATTTTTTGTTGGCAGGTCGTACTGTTGTAAGCCGTTCATTAGAATACACCATGAACGACACAAGGAGCAAATGAGATGTGCTGGTAGTGCTTTGTTGTAGGTTAGCATTAAAAAGAAGCCCAAATCCAAGCCAGGCACTTAATAATGACACTCTCAGCCGCCTATACAATGGAACAAGTTTACTTACATTTGGCCACATTATACAGCAGTAACAGACAGGTCAGTAGATTATCTGTTCATATGAGAACACTTCAACTAATTAGAAAAGCTGCAGAGTTTATTCGCAAAAAAATCTTGATATATATCTTTTTTATTTGATTGTATTCCCTATGTTCTCTGAAGTGTACAGAATGCCCCAGCCCCTTATGTCCCAGACAGTAGCCATGTCGGGCAACAGTCCATGTCAAATGCTTATGATTCAAACTTTTCTTTTTACTATGTTTTGGTTGTAATGTTGTTTGCAATGGCAATGCATTGCTGAGATTTGTATGGTGACGAGATCAGCTGGAGAGGATTTTTTTCTTTTGGAAACCTCAAGTATGAAGTAACTAAATCCCGGAAACATGTGTTGCTGTGTCCAACATTCTCCCAATAGAAGTGAGAATAGCCGTGTGAAAGACACACTCTCTCCTCCGATCAAGCCAATCCTGAAGGGTGTCCTCTCACCCTTAACAGAACATTCAAATGAGTCTGAAAGAATTCCGTCGCAGGCGAGTTCACCAACGGTGGCATTTCCCGTCTCTTTCCCAACCAAAGCCTCCTTGTTAAGTGACAGGGAGTCAAATATACATTCACACTGTCTTGAGCAGCTGGTTCAGGCGAGAGAGAGCAGCTTCGATCTAGTCGGGCAACATGTAGCCCATTCGCACACCCATCGGGCATGATAACTAGTTATCAGTTTCAGTGTTCCCTGGGAAATGTTCACATTATTCCTTTACAAACTCATCTATGTAATAGGCATTCCCCTTTCCTGAGTTTAGTGAAGTCGCCTTCTCGGCTCAAGCCATTTTCAGAAACTGACTGCTGGCCATACAACACATACCCTCTCTCCCTATCGATGAAAACTTGTGCACAATAGGAATATTCCATATCAATCAACTACATACAATTTAATTGTATTTAACGTTTATTTAACTAGGCAAGTCAGTTAAGAACAAATTCTTATTATACAATGACATCCTAACCCGGCCAAACCCTCCCCTAACCCAATTGTGCGCCGCCCTATGGGACTCCCAATCACAGCCAGTTGTGATACAACCCCGGATCGAACCAGGTTCTGTAGTGATGCCTCTAGCACTGAGATGCGGTGCCTTAGACTGCTGCGCCACTCGGGAGCCTGTGTGCATAATGAAAATCCTATTGATAGTACTCATATCCTTTTGCCTGTGCCCGAAAAGAGGACAGGAAGTTAACCGGAGAGGACGCCAGGAAGTGAACCGGAGAGGACGCCAGGAAGTGAACCGGAGAGGACGCCAGGAAGTGAACCGGAAAGGAGGGCAGGAATGAACGCATTAACATCCTCTTAGTCAGTGTAGCGAATAACAAAGCTCCCCGTCTCACTGTTAACACTGCAGATTAGCTCAGGCTTTACCCCTCTGAGCTTCTCCCCTGTAAATGACGAGTTTTAATGTGAAACAAGCAACATGTCAAAGCCAGTTAAAAGATGCAGGCATTTTCCTCCACGTCACGGTGACAGGCCGTTGACTATCTGGGCCATTAGGGGCTTATTAGTGTATAAATGACCAGATGGTTCAGGGTTGCTCAGAGATGGACACAACCGGATGGTACTAATCAGCTGTGCCTGTAGCTCGGTGTCAAATCAAACGACATGGGAACCCATGGCAACTGAATAGAAGTTAACATTAGCAAGTCAATTTGACATCCGGGTGCTGTAAACAGACTTCCAAATGGCCCTCCAGTAGTCTCTTGGAAGGGAACGGCTGCTCTTTCTGAGGAACACACGTCAGCTCTTTCTAAGGAACGAATCGCTGATCTTTCTAAGGAACAAATAGAATTTGAAATAGCTTATGTATGTTTTCTCCATCACCTTCCCCCTTGTGCAATACACGATTAATGAGTTTAAATTGTATGTGATTGTTGACACTTATATTTTCAATGTGTTTATTCATGATTTAGCAAAATGTGAATGCCCCTTTGTTCTGAGTCTTGTAATTTCAATATGTTCTCCAAGCAACCTTTTTGTTTTCCTGGTACATAATCTATAATACTATAACCTATAATACCATAACCTATGCCACTATAACCCATGACACAATAACCTATGTCACAATAACCTATGATACTATAACTTATGATACTACAACCTATGACACTATGACCTATGACACTATAACCTATGACATTATAACCTATGACACTATAATAACCTATGATACCATAACCTACAATATTATAACCTATGATACTCTAACCTATGATGCTATAACCTACAATACTATAACCTATGATACTACAGTGGCTTGCGAAAGTTTTCACCCCCCTTGGCATTTTTCCTATTTTGTTGCCTTACAACCTGGAAGTAAAATAGATTTTTGGGGGGTTTGTATAATTTTATTTACACAACATGCCTACCAGTTTTAAGATGCAAAAAGTTTTATTGTGAAACAAACAAGAAACAAGACAAAAAACGGATAACTTGAGCGTGCATAACCAGCCCCCCCCAAAGGCCATACATTGTAGAGCCACCTTTTGCAGCAAATACAGCTGCAAGTCTCTTAGGGTATGTCTCTATAAGCTTGGCACATCTAGCCACGGGAATGTTTGCCCATTCTTAAAGGCAAAACTGATTCAGCTCCTTCAAGTTGGATGGGTTCCGCTGGTGTACAGCAATCTTTAAGTCATACCACAGATTCTCAATTGGATTGAGGTCTGGGCTTTGACTAGGCTATTCCAAGAAATGTACATGTTTACTCTTAAACCACCCGAGTGTTGCTTTAGCAGTATGCTTAGGGTCATTGTCCTGCTGGAAGGTGATCCTCCGTCCCAGTCTCAAATCTCTGGCAGAATGAAACAGATTTCCCTCAAAAATTTCCCTATATTTAGCATCATCCATCATTCCTTGAATTCTGACTAATTTCCCAGTACATGCCAATGAAAAACACCCCCACAGCACGATACTGCCACTACATGCTTCACTCTAGGGATGATGTTTTCGGGGTGATGTTGGGTTTGCGCCAGACATAGCATTTTCCTTGATGGCCAAAATGCTAAATTTTAGTCTCATCTGACCAGAGTTCCTTCTTCCATATGTTTGGGGAGTCTCCCACATGCCTTTTGGCGAACACAAAACATGTTTGCTTATTTTTTTCTGGACACTCTTCCATAAAGCCCAGCTCTGTGGAGTGTATGGCTTAAAGTGGTTCTATGGACAGATACTCCAATGTTCACTGTGGAGCTTTGCAGCTCCTTCGGGGTTATCTTTGGTCTCTTTGTTGCCTCTCTGATTAATGCCCTCCTTGCCTGGTCCGTGAGTTTTGGTGGGCGGCATTTTCTTGGCATGTATGCTGTGAAGCCATATTCTTTCCATTTTTAATAATGGATTTAATGGTGCTCTGTGGGATGGTCAAAGTTTCGTATATGTTTTTTATAACCCAACCCTGATCTGGGGCTTCATAGCAAAGGGGGTGAATACATATGCACACACCACTTTTCCATTTGTTATTATTTAGATTTTTTTTTTAACAAGTAATGTTTTTCATTTCACTTCACCAATTTGGACTATTTTGTGTATGTCCATTATGTGAAATCCAAATAAAAATACATTTAAATTACAGGTTGTAACGCAACAAAATAAGAAAAATGCCACTGGGGGTGAATACTTTTGCAAGGCACTGTATAACCTATAATACTCTAACCTATGAAGCTATAACCTATGATACTATAACCTGTAGTACTATAACCTATAGTACTATAAACTACTAACTTATGATACTATAACCTATGATACTTTAACCTATGATACTTTAACTTATGATACCATTACTTATGATACTATAATATATAATACTTTAACCTATTATAACCTATAACCTAAAATAATATAAATCTTCTTAGGGCTAGGCGTCCCGTCAGCAGGACACCTGTCGACAATTTCCGGTGAAATTGGAGGGCGCACAATTCAAATAAATAATCGGAAAAATTATGGATATTAAACCTCTAGGTACATACAAGTGTCTTATAACAGTTAAAAGCTTAAATTATTTTTAATCTAACTGTATTTTCTGATTTACAACAGGCATTACAGCGAAAGCATGCCATGCAATTGTTTGAGGATAACTCCCCACATCAACATATTTTTCAACCAGCACAGGCTTCATAAAATCACAAATAGCGATTAAATGATCACTTACTTTTTAAAAATCATCCTCTGATTTGCAATCCAAAGGGTCCCAGCTACAACATGCATTGTCGTTTTGTTAGATAAAATCCTTCTATATATCCCAAAAAGTCAAAATTCTTCCTCGTTTTGAAGGAAACAAGCCTTAAACCTTAAACAAAGACTGTTGACATCTAGTGGAAGCCAGAGGAATTGCAATCTGGGAGCCGGAATTGCGTAGGACCCATAGCTTTCCATTGTAAGAGCATGGGATATAAAAAAACAACAACAATCTGGTTGGTTTTTCATTGGATTTTCTCCTACCATATCAATTGTGTTATAGTCTCATATGTTATTTTAAAATTTCTACAAATTGCAAAGTGTTTTCTATCCAATGGTACCAATTATATGCATATCCTGGCTTCTGGGCCTGAATAACAGGCAGTTTACCTTGGGCACATCAGTCAGGCGGAAAATCTGAACAAAGGACCCTAGCCCCAATTATAACTATAAAACCCATGATGCTATAACCTTTGATGCTATAACCTATGATGCTATAATCTATGATACTATTAACCTATGACTCTATAACCTATGATGCTATATCCTATGATACTATATCCTATGTTCTATAGTAGAAGGAGTGGTCAATTTTCAAAAACAGACATTTCTTAGAAGGTTATGTTCTATTTAATATTACAGCCATTTTTTAATGTGTGAAAATAGATTTACAAGCACAATATATATACAATATACAGTGGGGCAAAAAAGTATTTAGTCAGCCACCAATTGTGCAAGTTCTCCAACTTAAAAAGATGAGAGAGGCCTGTAATTTTCATCATAGGTACACTTCAACTATGACAGACAAAACGAGAAAAAAATCTAGAAAACCACATTGTAGGATTTTTTATGAATTTATTTGCAAATTAAGGTGGAAAATAAGTATTTGGTCAATATCAAAAGTTTATCTCAATACTTTGGTATATACCCTTTGTTGGCAATGACAGAGGTCAAACGTTTTCTGTAAGTATTCACAAGGTTTTCACACACGGTTGCTGGTATTTTGTCCCATTCCTCCATGCAGATCTCCTCTAGAGCAATGATGTTTTGGAGCTGTTGCTGGGCAACACGGACTTTCAACTCCCTCCAAAGATTTTCTATGGGGTTGAGATCTGGAGACTGGCTAGGCCACTCCAGGACCTTGAAATGCTTCTAATGAAGCCACTCCTTCATTGCCCGGGCGGTGTGTTAGGGATCATTGTCATGCTGAAAGACCCAGCCACGTTTCATCTTCAATGCCCTTGCTGATGGAAGGAGGTTTTCACTCAAAATCCCACGATACATGGCCCCATTCATTCTTTCCTTTACACGGATCAGTCGTCCTGGTCTCTTTGCAGAAAAACAGCCCCAAAGCATGATGTTTCCATCCCCATGCTTCACAGTAGGTATGGCGTTCTTTGGATGCAACTCAGCATTCTTTGTCCTCCAAACACAACGAGTTGAGTTTTTACCAAAAAGTTATATTTTGGTTTAATCTGACCATATGACATTCTCCCAATCTTCTTCTGGATCATCCAAATGCTCTAGCAAACTTTAGACGGGCCTGGACATGTACTGGCTTAAGCAAGGGGACACGTCTGGCGCTGCAGGATTTGATCCCTGGCGGCGTAGTGTGTTACTGATGGTAGGCTTTGTTACTTTGGCCCCAGCTCTCTGCAGGTCATTCACTAGGTCCCCCCGTGTGGTTTTGGGATTTTTGTGATCATTTGGACCCCACAGGGTGAGATCTTGCATGGAGCCCCAGATCGAGGGAGATTATCAGTGGTCTTGTATGTCTTCCATTTCCTAATAATTTCTCCCACAGTTGATTTCTTCAAACCAAGCTGCTTACCTATTGTTTCTGGTGTCCTTTGACAGCTCTTTGGTCTTGGCCATAGTGGAGTTTGGAGTGTGACTGTTTGAGGTTGTGGACAGGTGTCTTTTATACTGATAACAAGTACAAACAGGTGCCATTTAATACAGGTAACGTGTGGAGGACAGAGGAGAAGATGTTACAGGTCTGTGAGAACCAGAAATCTTGCTTGTTTGTAGGTGACCAAATACTCATTTTCGAACATAATTTGCAAATAAATTCATAAAAAATGCTACAATGTGATTTTCTTGATTTTTTTTCTCATTTCGTCTGTCATAGTTGAGGTGTACCTATGATGACAATTACATGCCTCTCTCGTCTTTTTAAGTGGGAGAACTTGCACAATTGGTGGCTGACTAAATACTTTTTTGCCCCACTCTACATGACCCAAAGTGGTTTATTAGATAGAGGTGTAATGTTGATGAGACTAGATATGTCTTTATTAGATAGAGGTGTAATGTTGAGGAGACTAGATATGTCTTTATTAGATAGAGGTGTAATGTTGAGGAGACTAGACATGTCTTCATTAGATAGAGGTGTAATGTTGAGGAGACTAGATATGTCTTTATTAGATAGAGGTGTAATGTTGAGGAGACTAGATATGTCTTTATTAGATAGAGGTGTAATGTTGAGAAGATTTTATATGTAG
Source organism: Oncorhynchus mykiss (assembly GCF_013265735.2). Lineage (NCBI taxonomy): Eukaryota > Metazoa > Chordata > Actinopteri > Salmoniformes > Salmonidae > Oncorhynchus > Oncorhynchus mykiss. The sequence continues at coordinate 45,099,261 of NC_048586.1, forward strand.
ATTTGTATCTCCACAGAATGTAGGGCCAATATCTAACCTACACATTTCATGCCACACCTGAACTGAACATTATGTTGGCTCAGATATAACACAGTAAAATATTACCCCAAATATCGACTGTCAAAAATATTATTGTGCTCTACCGATCATGTTTTTATCAACTATCAGCTGATGGTATTAAGGCTAATATATCCCTTGTTTATTATGAAATAATGAACTGTTTTTTTTTGTTAACCACCAACACCTTGTTCTATGTTAATAGGAAACATTCACAGTGTATAGTTTTCTAATATATAATACTGTGGGGCAATGGGCCCCACAGTGTCAGCAGTGAAACCTCAAGCTTGAATGTTTTTCTCCACAATGTGCCATCCATATGTTAGAAATACAGTGGATGCCTCTTACTGTCTCAGGGAGTTAAAACCTCTTGAGTGTAGGGGGCAGTATTTTGATGTTTGGATGAAAAACGTACCCAAATGAAACTGCCTTTTTCTCAGGCCCAGAATCTAGAATATGCATTTAATTGTCAGATTATGATAAAAAAAACACTCTAAAGTTTCCAAAATTAACAAAATATTGTCTGTGAGTATAACAGAACTGATATTGCAGGCGAAAACCTGAGGAAAATCCAACCAGGAAGTGCTGTTTTTCCTGAAACCTCTCTGTTCCATTGCATGCCTTCCCTCCATTTAAAGGGATATCAACCAGATTCCTTTCTCTATGGCTTCCACATGATGTGAACAGTCTTTAGACATAGTTTCAGGCTATTAGTCTGAAAAATGAGCGAGAACGATCACTTCGCGTCAGTGGATGGCTGGGTGCCAGTAGAGTTTTGCATGCGCAACAGCTTGGAGCAGACAATTTCTTTCTCTCTCCTATAGAAAATGCTTTGGTCCTGTTGAAATATTATCGATTATTTATTGTAAAAACAACCTGAGGATTGATTATAAAAAACTTTCACATGTTTCTACGAACTTTACGGATACTATTTGGAATTTTCGTCTGCCCCGTCGTGACCGCTCGAGCCTGTGGATTTCTGAACAAAACGCACCAACCAAAACGCACCAAAGCTGTGTTTTGCTACATTGCATTTGGGATTTCATGAAAATGTAATAGTTTTAGTAATTTCATTTGTATTTGGCGCTCTGCTATTCAGCGGATGTTGACGAAAATGATCCCGCTAATGGGATGGGTGTGCCAAGAAGTTAAAGCACTTGACTTTTTTTATTTTGTCAATATCTTTGATTCAATTTTCTACTTTTGTGGTTGATTACGAGATGCCCCATTTCTTCTTTACGGGAGGTAGTCTTCAAACATCCAACCAGTTGTGTTTATGCGTCAATCTAATTGGTGATGTGTTGTTCTGTGACAGATATGAGAAATTAAAAGTAGAAAGGGTTGCATTGCAGCCAACACAATAGGTGGTGTGCTGTGTTGGAGTTGTATATGAATGTGGAGGTAAACACTCGAGATCTCTTTAATTGTATGGTTTGTGATGGTTAGCTCCAGACCTACAGCTGACACAAAAGAGGCAGCTTGTTTAATAGACGAGACGAGCCGTCTAGAGACAGTCTGTCACTTCTGATTGGTAGGCCTGTTCTACAGAATAATTTATCTCTCGTCTGCTAACAACCCACCATTTAACGTGATCTCGTCCTCATTCGATCTAAATGGATAGTCTATCAATTAGAGACCTAGTTTCACACATGACATAGAGATACAGATGTAGATGCCCCATTAGCTGCTCATTTAGGGGGGGGGGGGTTGTAACGGAGAAAATACATTCATAGAGGTTAGGCTACTATACAACAATAGTATCATACGGTTTACAGAAACATATTCTCTTCCTATTAAAAGAGAACTTGATTATAACGAGTAGTTAATTATTTCCTCTTCTCTTGTATCTTTACAACAGTAAAAGGCTATGGAGATGTTATTCTACATTGGGCATTGTGTGTAGATAGTGTGCTTCGACTTATTAGTAAGGTAAGAGTGATAATACTCAATAAACTCACAATTTTTGAATAATTTCTTGCAAGTATATTGTATCATCTTCCATCGTATGTTTGAACAGCAGCGTAGAACCCAAAACACAACTATAGTGAGCGTTATGTAGGGTTGAAACAACGGGATTCCATGTTATTATCTCCCCCTCCCATTATATTGAATGGAACACATTGTTATTATTAGTCATCAAATGCTAATTACACATCATTAATGTTGGAACTTAATGGCCCCAAGAGTGGGTAATAGGCTGTAAAGCTGAGTTGGTTGCTTGCAGAGAATTAGAGTCTGGGGGAAAAAACACATGCTAATGAAGCCGAGACCTTTTATTTTAGCAGATTAAAAAGGAAAATATCACAACCCTCAAAATAAGTGTTTTGACATCTGTAATTGGAAGAGAAAACAATATTTTGTTCCATTATAGGGAGCAGGAGGCATCAGCCCGGGTGTTCTAGGGAGCAGGATGCGTCAGGCCGGGTGTTCTAGGGAGCAGGATGCGTCAGGCTGGGTGTTGTTATAGGGAGCAGGAGGCGTCAGACCGGAAGGTTATTATAGAGAGCAGGAGGCGTCAGGCCAGGTGTTCTAGGGAGCAGGAGGCGTCAGGCCGGGTGTTCTAGGGAGCAGGAGGTGTCAGGCTGAGTGTTGTAATAGGGAGCAGGAGGCGTCAGACCGGAAGGTTATTATAGAGAGCAGGAGGCGTCAGGCTGGGTGTTGTTATGGGGAGCAGGAGGAGTCAGGCCGGGTGTTATAGGGAGCAGGAGGCGTCAGACCAGAAGGTTATTATAGAGAGCAGGAGGCGTCAGGCCATGTGTTCTAGGGAGCAGGAGGCGTCAGGCCGGGTGTTCTAGGGAGCAGGAGGCGTCAGGCTGGGTGTTGTTATAGGGAGCAGGAGGTGTAAGACTGGGTGTTCTAGGGAGCAGGAGGCGTCAGACCGGGTGTTATAGGGAGCAGGAGGCGTCAGACCGGAAGGTTATTATAGAGAGCAGGAGGCGTCAGGCCAGGTGTTCTAGGGAGCAGGAGGCGTCAGGCCGGGTGCTCTAGGGAGCAGGAGGCGTCAGGCTGGGTGTTGTTATAGGGAGCAGGAGGTGTCAGGCTGGGTGTTGTTATAGGGAGCAGGAGGCGTCAGACCGGAAGGTTATTATAGAGAGCAGGAGGCGTCAGGCCAGGTGTTCTAGGGAGCAGGAGGAGTCAGCCGGGTGTTCTAGGGAGCAGGAGGCGTCAGGCTGGGTGTTGTTATAGGGAGCAGGAGGTGTCAGACCAGAAGGTTATTATAGAGAGCAGGAGGCGTCAGGCCAGGTGTTGTTATAGGGAGCAGCAGGCGTCAGACCGTTTGTTATAGGGAGCAGGAGGCATCAGACCGGTTGTTATAGGGAGCAGGGGGCATCAGACCGGTTGTTATAGAGCACGGAGGCATCAGACCATGTGTTGTTATAGGGAGCAGGAGGCATCAGACCGGTTGTTATAGGGAGCAGGAGGCATCAGACCAGTTGTTATAGGGATCAGGAAGCATCAGACCGGTTGTTATAGGGAGCAGGAAGCATCAGACCGCGTGTTACAGGGAGAGCTGGTTTTCCCTCGGTGCCTTCAGCCAGTTAGCCAAATGACATCTCACTGCTACTTTCATTCTTTTAGCTGCACTTAGACAGAAGATGGAGTGAGTCCTCGCTCTTCTATTATTTTCAAATAACCCTGGAATCTGTGATCTGGCTGCGTGCATCTGTGCGTTCGGTAGCTTAGCGATGTCAAATAAATCGATTCAATTGTACGCTGATTCTGAACTATGACCCCACCAACTATAAGGGGAACTGTCAGGACCCGTCTCAGACTGCTCATTGTTTATTATACAAAACCCTCTCTTACGTTTCCTCTAGGAGACAACACCATTCCTTTCTATACTCCAGTGCATTCAATATCACTAACTGAGGACCTGTGTATGTGCACATCTGGCCTCCTGCGAAGGGCCTGGCTCAGAGCTGGGAGGAACAGGGAAGTGACAGCTGGTCCAGCATGGCTCCATGTTTGACCCCCAGCACTGTGTGTCCTCCCAGGCGGCCAGCGGCACTCTGTACACCCACGACATGGATACCATCCCAACACCAGGCGGGAGGTAGCACACCTTGGAGCCCAGGGTCAAGCTGTTCCCACTCTGGGTTATGGGTGGACGGGGAGGGGGAACATGGTATCAGGTCTCTGACACCCCAGCCTCTTGGACCTCAGTGCTCCAACAGGCTCTGAGATCAGGGGGCCTGCTGTGTTGACTGGCCCAACAGGTTCTGAGACCAGTGGGCCTGTTGTGGTGACTGGCCCAACAGGCTCTGAGACCAGTGGGCCTGCTGTGGTGACTGGCCCAACAGGCTCTGAGACCAGGGGGCCTGCTGTGTTGACTGGCCCAACAGGCTCTGAGAACAAAGGGGGCTGCTGTGGTGACTGGCCCAACAGGCTCTGAGACCAGGGGGCCTGCTGCGGTGACTGGCCCAACAAGCTCTGAGACCAGGGGGCCTGCTGTGGTGACTGGCCCAACAGGCTCTGAGACCAGGGGGCCTGCTGTACATACGATTTTTATGTGCTATGCACTTCACTGGTCCCATTCTGTGAGCTTGTGAGGTCTACCACTTTGCGTTGTTGCTTCTTGACGATTCCACTTCATAATAACTGCACTTACAGTTGACCTGGCAGCTCTAGCAGGGCAGAAATTTGACGAACTGATTTGTCTGGAAAGGTGGCATCCCAAATCGGAGCCACGTTTAAAGTCACTGAGCACTTCAGTAAGGCCAGTGAAATGCTTACTTACAGGCTCTATCCAATAGTGAGGAGAAGAAAAAAAACTGTGTGTGTGTGTAGGTAAGTAAAGAAATAAAACAACAGTAAAAAGACATTTGAAAATAAAAAAGTACCAAGGCAATATACAGACACCGGTTAGACAGGCTTATTGAGGTGGTACGTACATGTGGGTATGGTTAAAGTGACTACGCATATATGATAAACAGAGAGTAGCAGTAGAAATAAAAGAGTGGTTTGCGGGTGGTGGGACACAATGCAGATAGCCCGGTTAGCCAATGTGCGGGAACACTGGTTGGTCGTGCCAATTGAGGTAGTATGTACATGAATGTATAGTTAAAGTGACAATGCATATAAGATAAACAGAGAGTAGCAGCAGCGTAAAAGAGGGGTTGGGGGGGTACACAATGCAAATAGTCCGGGTAACCATTGGTTACCTGTTCTGGAGTCTTATGGCTTGGGGGTAAAAACTGTTGAGAAGCCTTTTTGTCTTAGACTTGGCACTCTGGTACCACTTGCCATGGGGTAGTAGAGAGAACAGTCTATGACTGGGGTGGCTGGGGTCTTTGACAATTTTCAGGGCCTTCCTCTCACACGCCTGGTGTAGAGTTCCTGGATGGCACGCAGCTTTGCCCCAGTGATGTATTGGGTCGTACGCACTACCCTCTGAAGTGCCTTGCGGTCGGAGGCCGAGCAATTGCCGCCGTACCAGGCAGTGATGCAACCGGTCAGGATGTTCTCGATGTTGCAGCTGTAGAATCTTTTTAGGATCTCAGGACCCACGCCAAATCTTTTTAGTTTCCTGAGGGGCAATAGGCTTTGTCGTGCTGTCTTCACGACTGTCTTGGTGTCTTTGGACCATTCTAGTTTTTTGTTGATGTAGACACCAAGGAATTTGAAGCTCTCAACCTGCTCCACTACAGCCCCGTCGATGAGAACGGGGACGTGCTCGGTGCTCCTTTTCCTGTAGTCCACAATCATCTCCTTGGTACTGGTTACGTTGAGGGATAGGTTGTTATTCTGGCACCACCCGGCCAAGTCTCTGACCTCCTCCCTATAGGCTGTCTCATCATTGTTGGTGATCAGGCCTACCACTGTTGTGTCGTCAGCAAACTTAATGATGGTGTTGGAGTCGTGCCTGGCCATGCGGTCGTGGGTGAACAGGGAGTACAGGAGGGGACTGAGCACGCACCCCTGGGGAGCTCCAGTGTTGAGGATCAGCGTGGCAGATGTGTTGCTACCTACCCTCACCACCTGGGGGCGGCCTGTCAGGAAGTCCAGGATCCAGTTGCAGAGGGAGGTGTTTAGTCCCAGGGTCCTTAGCTTAGTGATGAGCTTTGAGGGTACTATGGTGTTGAACGCTGCGCTGTAGTCAATGAATAGCATTCTTACATAGGTGTTCCTTTTGTCCAGGTGGGAAAGGGCCGTGTGGAGTGCAATGGAGATTGCGTCATCTGTGGATCTGTTTGGGCAGTATGCAAATTGGAGTGGGTCTAGGGTTTCTGGGATAATGGTGTTGATGTGAGCAATTACCAGCCTTTCAAAGCACTTCATGGCTACAGACCTGCGTGCCACGGGTCTGTAGTCATTTGGGCAGGTTGCCTTTGTGTTCTTGGGCACAGGGACTATGGTGGTCTCCTTGAAGCCTGTTGGTATTACAGACTCAATCAGGGACATGTCAGTGAAGACACCTGCCAGTTGGTCAGCACATGCCCGGAGCACACGTCCTGGTAATCCATCTGGCCCCGCAGCCTTTTGAATGTTGACCTGTTTAATTAAAGGTCTTACTCACGTCGGCTATGGAGAGCGAGTGAACACACAGTCGTCCGGAACAGCTGATGTTCTCATGCATGCCTCAGTGTTGCTTGCCTCGAAGCGAGCATTGAAGTTATTTAGCTTGTCTGGTAGGCTCGTGTCACTGGGCAGCTCGCGGCTGTGCTTCCCTTTGTAGTCTGTAATAGTTTGCAGTCCCTGCCACATCCGATGAGCGTTGGAGCCGGTGTAGTATGAGTCGATCATAGCCCTGTATTGATGCTTTGCCTGTTTGATGGTTCGTCGCAGGGCATAGCGGGATTCCTTGTAAGCCTCAGGGTTAGAGTCCCTGAAAGCGGCAGCTCTACCCTTTAGCTCAGTGCGAATGTTGCCTGTAATCCATGGCTTCTGGTTGGGGTATGTACGTACAGTCACTGTGGGGACGACGTCCTCAATGCACTTATTGATAAAGCCAGTGACTGATGTGGTGTATTCCTCAATGCCATTGGAAGAATCCTGGAACATGTTCCAGTCAGTGCTAGCAAAACAGTCCTGTAGTTTAGCATCTGCTTCATCTGACCACTTTTTTATAGGCCGAGTCACTGGTGCTTCCTGCTTTAATTTTAGCTTGTAAGCAGGAATCAGGAGGATAGAGTTGTGGTCGGATTTACCAAATGGAGGGCGAGGGAGAGCTCGGTACGCATCTCTGTTTGTGGAGTACAGGTAATCTAGAATTTTTTTCCCTCTGGTTGCACATTTAACATGTTGATAGAGATTTGGTAGAACTGATTTAAGTTTCCCTGCATTAAAGTCTCCGGCCACTAGGAGCACCGCCTCTGGGTGAGGTGTTTCCAGTTTGCTTATTTCCTTATACCGCTGGCTGAGTGTGGTCTTAGTGCTGGCATCTGTCTGTGGTGGTAAATAAACAGCCAATGCTTGTCTATAGAGATTGCATGAATGTGTGCTCGATTTTATACACCTGTCAGCAACGGGTGTGGTGAAATAGCCAAATCCACTAATTTGAAGGGGTGTCCACATACCTTTGTATATACAGTGTAAAAAAAACATCAAATGTTTCCTGATATTTCTTATATCTCTCAGATATAGGACAGAAACTTCACAACAAACTTAATTTAGATTTTTTTGTGACTATCTGTAGTTCCATGTAGTGAATCTATTATTCAATGTGTTTATATTGGCTAATAGCAGTAAGGCCCAATATGTAAATACTTTTTTATATATATATTTTAGATTTCAATGGGTCATAAAATTCAAAATCGAATAGCAAAATTATTCTTATTAAAACAATTCCATATAGCTTGTAAATCATACCCAAACATACTCATCTTTTCTGTTGTAAATCATACCCAAACATACTCATCTTTTCTGTTGTAAATCATACCCAAACATACTCATCTTTTCTGTGTATATTATACAACTCCTGCATATAGGGTTGTTCCATGCATTGTAGGTAATTACAGAGAAAATTATGGCGCTAAAATGTCATTTTTTAAAATTGTGGCTAGTTATCACATTGAACTTTTCTTTGATTTCAGCATGTATGTTATAAGAGTCCTGAGTGCCCGGAAGAAAGGTGAGAGATCATATTCCACTTTTAATATGGCTAGTGCGGCTCTAATGAAAACGCTGTTGCAATATGTGTTGAATACGAATGCATTCATTTATTAACTGTCTTTCACATTTCCGTGTGCCTGAGCCTTTTTAACAGGGATAATTTGACAGCAGCCCCCAGCCTGGCTCTGACAGCTCTGAGGAGCTGGGGCTCAGCACCTGCGTCCACTCAACCTCAGATTCTGAACCCTCCTCACAAATTAACTGTCAGATCATTACCGCCCGTGACGCAATATGAGCTCTCTCAGAATTAGCATTGGCTGGTCCACACAGGCTTTTCTCTCCTCTCTCCCTCCTCGAAACCAGCCCAGTCAGCCCCTTCAGAAGGCACCAGTTTGAATATGCATCTGGACTGCATTTCCATGAGGGGACCCACAGGGATTACAAGCAGAAAGCAGCTTGTCAGGAGGGAGGGGTCCTTGTGGTTTGGCGTCCCACTTCAGATGCTCTGTCCCATTTGTTCATTACCATTACATTTCATCAGCTTGATGATGTCCACATGCCAATTGACTGTGAGGATTTTGTACATAAAGGAGCCTCTGGGTAAAGGACTTCAATGGCTAATCTGTTGATTTTCATAACTCAAAAACGCTGCAGAGCTCAGGCCCTATTCCCATTACGAGAGATAAAGGAGAGTCTGAGGAGAGGAGTGACCAAAGGAGTGACCAAAGAGATTTTTAATCCACATTATAGCCTAGTCTTGCCTTTCATTGTGGTTGGCAACGCGACATTCTTGGTCAATTGCTCAAATTTACCGTAAATACCACAGTAGCCAGTAGCCAGTAAGCACAAACTATTTAACAATCCAAGCAACTTTTCTTCTAAAACATATTACAGTATTGAATAATGCAACCAAACCATTTTAAACTCTTGAGTAATGCAACAATTCACAATCACTTGCTGACAAAGGGTTTATTTTCTCATCCGGGAAACATTCAGTTAGCCGACAATACACCGCTGACTCCTGATAGCTAACTAACAATTGTCTATTGTGTTATTGACTGTACGCCTGTTTATTAACTCTGTGTTGTTGTTTGTGTCGCACTGTCGCGCTTTATCTTGGCCAGGTCGCAGTTGTAAATGAGAACTTGTTCTCAACTAGCCTACCTGGTTAAATAAAGGTGAAATAAATAAAACAACATGCTTAATTATCAAGTAATATTAGTATATCAATAATGAACCACTTCCCATACGAATCTAAAAGTACAGTAATGTTATCTCACAGTGTCATTCATTAAACAAAGGTTTAATAAAAATAAAATAAAATGAATATTCTAATATAGGCTACACAGCTAGATAACGTTAGCTAGCAAGCTAGCTAGCTAAACAAAATAATTTCTGCATCCTCACATAAACGTGCTGGCTGTAGCTGAATGCTGCTGTTTAGCTGAACCATAGCTAGATTGGAGCTCTTAGGCTATCACCGTATTAAAGTTACAAGACAATGTGATAACTAAAGTTTTCCTACAAGACAAGTGTTGTAGGAAAACCCTCAAACGGATCACTAATACCTTTGACCTTACACAGCTAGTTAAAGGGCCAACCAGGGTGACTTGTTGCTCTAAAACACAGATTGATTTGGTGTTCAGTAATAAACCAGAGAGAGTGACTAAATCATTCAATATGTTTACTGGGCTGTCTGATCATAATCTGACACTTATAGCCAGAAAGCTGTCTAAGAGCAGGTTTAACCTCTCTACTGTTAGAAAGCCGGATCAACTCAGAATACCTAAGAGTGAATTAAACTATTTTGAAAAAGCAATTAAGGGAATAAACTGGAATGATCTCTTGTCCTATACAGACGTGGAAGCTGATAGTCAGGTTTTTCTATCCACAATCCAGACTACAATAAATGGCTTCCTAAAGAAAATCAAATCCAAACCTGGCCAAAAGAGCACTCTTCCTTGGCTAAATGGAGAAATCTGGAAAATGATGAAAGAACGAGATTATGCTCTAAAAATAGCCCTACAATCTAAATTAGAGCATGACAGACGTAGGTTTACCATGTTGAGAAATAAGGTGATGAAAGAAATCAGACAGGCCAAGGCAAACTTTTTTATTAACATAATTGGTGAAGCAAAGGGAAATTCTAAATTGATATGGGAGAATCTAAAAAAGTTAACAGGGAAAGACCATAGTAACACTGCAAAAAGACTAGAAATCATGGTGAATAACAATCTAACACAGGATGCAGTCGAAATAGCAATAGCCTTCAATTCCTACTTTATTGACTCTGTCAGGGCACTGACACAGAACCCCTCCACTTGTTTCTTGGGCTCAGTGCTAGTGAATGACACTCAACCTGTCTTCATCATAAGGGAGGTTTCTGAGTCAAAGGTGAACAAGGTGATCAGCTCACTAAAGAACTCTAAAGCCAAAGATGTGTTTGGGATGGACTCTACCTTTCTTAAAAACTACAGAGTCACTCATTGGCCCCATTACTAAGGTCACCAACACATCTATTGGTCTCGGTGTGTTTCCAAGGGTATGGAAGTCGGCCATAATAACGGCCATCTTTAAATCAGGTGACCCTGCTGACGTGAGTAACTACAGGCCCATTAGTATACTACCTGTGGTGTCAAAGGTTGTTGAAAAGTGTGTAGCAGAACAACTGATTGCCCACCTCAACAACAGCCCCTTCACATTACACTCCATGCAGTTTGGCTTCAGAGCGAAACACTCCACAGAAACGGCCAACTGCTTTCTTCTGGAAAATGTGAAGTCCAAGATGGACAAAGGGGGTGCTGTTGGGGCTGTGTTTCTGGACCTAAGGAAGGCTTTTGATACTGTTAACCATGAGATTCTCATCACAAAATTGTCCAAGTTCAACTTTTCCCCTGATGCCTTGAGATGGATGAAATCATACCTTGAAGGCAGAACTCAGTGTGTCAGAGTGAGCAATGAGCTGTCGCCCACTCGTAGCTATGATGTGGGCGTGCCCCAAGGGTCAATACTGGGGCCCCTCCTGTTCAGCCTGTACATTAATGATCTGTCTGTACTGGGTCTGAAGTTCAAATGTATGCAGATGATACAGTGATATATGTGCATGCAAAGAGCAAACAACAAGCTGCACAAGAACTCACTACTGTAATGGTCCAGGTTACAAAGTGGCTCAGTGTCTCGTGTTTGCATCTCAATGTGAAAAAAAACTGTTTGCATGTTCTTCACAAAGAGGGCAACAGATGCTACTGAGCCAGATGTCTATGTGTCAGGGGAGAAGCTCCAGGTGGTATCCGATTTTAAGTACCTTGGCATCATACTTGATTCCAACCTCTCTTTTAAAAAGCATGTGAAAAAGGTAATTCAAATAACCAAATTCAACCTAGCTAATTTCCGATTTATACGAAATTGTTTGACTACAGAGGTAGCAAAACTGTACTTCAAATCTATGATACTCCCCCACTTAACATACTGCTTGACTAGTTGGGCCCAAGCTTGCTGTACAACATTAAAACCTATTCAGTCTGTCTACAAACAGGCTCTCAAAGTGCTTGATAGGAAGCCCAATAGCCATCATCATTGTCACATTCTTAGAAAGCATGAGCTCTTGAGTTGGGGAAATCTTGTGCAATACACCGACGCATGTCTTGTATTCAAGATCCTTAATGGCCTGGCTCCCCCTCCACTCAATATTTTTGTTAAACAGAAAACCCAGACATATGGCAGCAGATCCACAAGGTCTGCCATGAGAGGTGACTGTATAGTTCCCCTAAGGAAAAGCACCTTTAGTAAATCTGCATTCTCTGTGAGAGCTTCCCATGTCTGGAATACACTGCCATCAGACACACATAACTGCACCACATATCACACTTTCACAAAATGCTTGAAGACATGGCTAAAGGTCAATCAGATTTGTGAACATGGTCCCTAGCTGTGTGTTGCCGCTTTCCATGTTGTCTGTTGTCTGTAGCTTGTGAGGTGTGGAAACACTTTGTTGCTTTTATGAATTTTGTCTTGCTGCTTTTTGTTTTATGTTGCTCTGTCTGTATGCTACGTCTTGCTTGTCCTATGTTGCTCTGTCTGTATGCTATGTCTTGCTTGTCCTATGTTGCTATGTCTTGCTTGTTCTATGCTGCTATTGTCCATATTGTAATTGTTTTTAATAACCTGCCCAGGGACTGCGGTTGAAAATTAGCCGGCTGGCTAAAACCGTCACTTTTACTGAAACGTTGATTAATGTGCACTGTCCCTGTAAAAAAAAAAAAATAATAAATAAACTTAAGAGGAGGTACCAAGACGGCATAGCAGTGCAGACGTGTTTTGTTCGTCCTCTTGTGTACTTTTGTATTTTTTTGTCTATTTTTGTGTATATTTCAATTTTATTTTCAATCTCTTCTCCATTTTAGTTCAATCATACCTTCCGGTAACCTGCCTCACCCATTGTGATACGGAACCGCACCGCTATTATTTTTAATTTGAAACTTTATAGCAAGAACCACCTAGCCATCAGAAGCTAACCAGCTAATTAGCTACAAGCTATTTAGTCATTGTTAGCTACAGCTAGCGGCCTTTAGATTCTGCACAGGTACCAGCCCATTTTTTAGCTATTATTTTTAATTTGAAACTTTATAGCAAGAACCACCTAGCCATCAGAAGCTAACCAGCTAATTAGCTACAAGCTATTTAGTCATTGTTAGCTACAGCTAGCGGCCTTTAGATTCTGCACAGGTACCAGCCCATTTTTTAGCTTGGATAATACTCGCTAGCCTACCAGTAACGGACTGTCTCTCCACTACAACGCTGGTTTCCTGCCATAATCCCTGTGACCATTCGCCTGAACTTCACAGCTAGCTAGCACCCACTGAGTTACCCAGTACTGAAACTTTCCCTGAGGCCCACCTCCCGGCCCACTCAGTTGTTCACCCGGACTCCACCCAAACATGGCTAGAGCCCAATACTCCACCGGATCCTTGCCGTAATGTCACGGTCGTCCTCTTCATCTGAAGAGGAGAGGCGAGAAGGATCGGAGGACCAAAATGCGGTGTGGTATGTGTTCATCATGAATTTTAATAAAGAAAACACTGAACACTGAAACACTACACAAAAACAATGAACAAAATAACGACCGTGAAGCTAATGAGAACTGTGCTGACACAAGTAATCAACATAGACAATCACCCACAAACATACAGTGAAACCCAGGCTACCTAAGTATGATTCTCAATCAGAGACAACTAATGACACCTGCCTCTGATTGAGAACCATACTAGGCCGAAACATAGAAATCCCAAAACCATAGAAAAACAAACATAGACTGCCCACCCCAACTCACACCCTGACCATAATAAATAATGACAAAAACAACAGAAATAAAGGTCAGAACGTGACACGTAAGCTCTGGACCTTGGCACCAGATCACCGCTGCTACCGAAGCTAGCCCCGGTGAGCCAGGCACATCTCCCGGATAGAAAACTAAATTCATGCAACTATAATGCCTCTTTCGTCATCTGGCTTGGATTCTTAGTCGACACGGCGCACCACCACGACAGGTCTGCCGACGAATACTCCATCCGCTGGGCCTTCAACCGGCCTCCGTCGAACGTCGGAGCAGAACCTTCTACTAGCCCCGGGCTACAAACTTTAACGCTGTGTCGCACGCGTGCTAGCGTAGTAACGACTACCCCGCGGCTTCCCTGTTCCATCTATTGCTTCCCCCTGGACCCTATGATCACTTGGCTACATAGCTGATGCCCGATAGACTGTCCATTAATCATGGTACTCCATTCTGTTTATTTTTATTTTTTTGTTTATCTGTTGGCGCAAGCCGCGAACTCAGGCCCTGTGTGTAGTTAACCGACCCTCACTGCCCAGTCATCGCCATTTTATCTGTTGTTGTTTTAGCTGATTAGCTGTTGTTGTCTCAACCGTTGTTGTCTTAGTTAGCTCTCCAAATCAACACCTGTGATTACTCTATGCCTTGCTGTATGTCTCTCTCATATGTCAATATGCCTTGTATACTGTTGTTTAGGTTAGTTATCATTGTTTTAGTTTACAATGGAGCCAGTAGTTCCACTTATTATACTTCTGATTCCTCCTTTGTCCCACCTCCCACACATCAAATCAAATCAAATGTATTTATATAGCCCATCGTACATCAGCTGATATCTCCAGGTGCTGTACAGAAACCCAGCCTAAAACCCCAAACAGCAAGCAATGCAGGTGTAGAAGCATGAAGGCTAGGAAAAACTCCCTAGAAAGGCCAAAACCTAGGAAGAAACCTAGAGAGGAACCAGGCTATGTGGGGTGGCCAGTCCGCTTCTGGCTGTGCCGGGTGGAGATTATAACAGAACTTGTCCAAGATGTTCAAATGTTCATAAATGACCAGCATGGTCAAATAATAATAATCACAGGCAGAAGAGTTGAAACTGGAGCAGCAGCACGGCCAGGTGGACTGGGGACAGCAAGGAGTCATCATTTCAGGTAGTCCTGAGGCATGGTCCTAGGGCTCAGGTCCTCCGAGAGAGAGAAAAAAAAAGAAAGAGAGAAAGAAAGAATTAGAGAGAGCATACTTAAATTCACACAGGACACCGGATAGGACAGGAGAAGTACTCCAGATATAACAAACTGACCCTAGCCCCCCGACACATAAAATATTGCAGCATAAGTACTGGAGGCTGAGACAGGAGGGGTCAGGAGACACTGTGGCCCCATCCGATGACACCCTCGGACAGGGCCAAACAAGAAGGATATAACCCCACCCACTTTGCCAAAGCACAGCCCCCACACCACTAGAGGGATATCTTCAACCACCAACTTACCATCCTGAGACAAGGCCGAGTATAGCCCACAAAGATCTCCGCCACGGCACAACCCAAGGGGGGGCGCCAACCCATACAGGAAGATCACATCAGTGACTGAACCCACTCAAGTGACGCACGCAAGGTTGAGACCGAGTTTGCGTCTCTCATATGGGTAGGCAGACCATTCCATAAAAATTGAGCTCTATAGGAGAAAGCCCTGCCTCCAGCTGTTTGCTTAGAAATTCTAGGGACAATTAGGAGGCCTGCGTCTTGTGACCGTAGCGTATGTGTAGGTATGTACGGCAGGACCAAATCAGAGAGATAGGTAGGAGCAAGCCCGTGTAATGCTTTGTAGGTTAGCAGAAAAACCTTGAAATCAGCCCTTGCCTTGACAGGAAGCCAGTGTAGGGAGGCTAGCACTGGAGTAATATGATCACATTTTCTGGTTCTAGTCAGGATTCTAGCAGCTGTATTTAGCACTAACTGAAGTTTATTTAGTGCTTTATCCGGGTAGCCGGAAAGTAGATTATTGCAGTAGTCTAAACTAGAAGTGACAAAAGCATGGATTAATTTTTCTGCATCATTTTTGGACAGAAAGTTTCTGATTTTTGCAATGTTACGTAGATGGGAAAAAAGCTGTCCTTGAAACAGTCTTGATATGTTCTTCAAAAGAGAGATCAGGGTCTAGAGTAACGCCGAGGTCCTTCACAGTTTTATTTGAGACGACTGTACAACCATTAAGATTGATTGTCAGATTCAACAGAAGATCTCTTTGTTTCTTGGGATCTAGAACTAGTATCTCTGTTTTGTCCGAGTTTAAAAGTAGAAAGTTTTCAGCCATCCACTTCTGAAACACATGCTTCTAGCAAGGGCAATTTTGGGGCTTCACCATGTTTCATTGAAATGTGCAGCTGTGTGTCATCCGCATAACAGTGAAAGTTAACATTATGTTTGCGAATGACATCCCCAAGAGGTAAAATATATAGTGAAAACAATAGTGGTCCTAAAACGGAACCTTGAGGAACACTGACATTTACAGTTGATTTGTCAGAGGACAAACCATTCACAGAGACAAACTGATATCTTTCCGACAGATAAGATCTAAACCAGGCCAGAACTTGTCCGTGTAGACCAATTTGGGTTTCCAATATCTCCAAAAGAATGTGGTGATCGATGGTATCAAAAGCAGCACTAAGGTCTAGGAGCACGAGGACAGATGCAGAGCCTCGTTCTGATGCCATTAAAAGGTAATTTACCACCTTCACAAGTGCAGTCTCAGTGCTATGATGGGGTCTAAAACCAGACTGAAGCACACATGCGGTGACCTCACCCATTATAACCAGCTTGTCCAGAGATACAACCTCTCTTATCATCACTCAGTGCCTGGGCTTACCTCCGCTGTACCTGCACCCCACCATACCCCTGTCTGCACATTATGCACTGAATCTATTCTACCACGCCCAGAAATCTGCTTCTTTTATTATTTTTCCCCAATGCTCTAGGCGACCAGTTTTGATAGCTTTTAGCCGTTCCCTCATCCTACTCCTCCTCTGTTCCTCGGTTAATGTGGAGGTAAACCCAGGCCTTGCGTGTCCCCAGGCACCCTCATTTGTTGACTTCTGTGATCAAAAAAACCTTGGTTTCATGCATGTCATCATCAGAAGCCTCCTCCCTAAGTTTGTTTCACTCAGTGCTTTAGCACACTCTGCCAACCTTGATGTCCTTGCCGTGTCTGAATCCTCACTTAGGAAGGCCACCAACAATTCTGAGATTTCCATACCAAGCTACAACATTTTCCGTAAAGATAGAACTGCCAAAGGGGGAGGAGTTAGCCTGCAAAGTTCTGCCATACTTTCCAGGTCTATAGTTCCAGGTCTATAACCATAGTTCTGGATTAGATGGTTGCAGACATGGCAGTAGTTGCCTATAGGACTATACATTTTTGTGGTATTTAAAATGGATTCTGCTAATGTCTCCAGTCATATAAAGTGTCATAGAATTGCAGGGAAATAAAAGAACAAGAAAACGCATCTGATGTAGCCTATAGCATACTCTAGGCCACTACACGCTCAGCCATGCATTGAACAGTATTTTGCTTACAGTGGTTGAGTCTTTTGAATTAAGAGATTGAGATAAAATTGTCCAGTTTGAGTGTTTCTTGCAGCTCGTTCCTGTCGCTAGCTGCAGCGAACTGAAAAGACGAGCAACCCAGGGATGTATGTCCTTTGGGGACCTTTAACAGAATGTGACTGGCAGAACTGGTGTATGTGGAGGATGAGGGCTGCTGTAGATATCTCAGATATGGGCTAGTGAGGCCTAAGAGGGTTTAATAAATGAGCATCAACCAGCAGCGTTTGCGAAGGGTACACAGAGATGACCAGTTTACAGAGGAGTATAGAGTGCAGTGATGTGTCCTATAAGGAGCATTGGTGGTAAATCTGATGGCTGAATGGTAAAGAACATCTAGCCACTTACCTGGCGATTTATAAATGATGTTTCCGTAATCTAGCATGGGTTGGATGGTCATCTGAATCAGGGTTAGTTTGGCAGCTGGGGTGTAAGAACAGCAACTACGATAGAGGAAACCAAGTCTTGATTTAACATCAGCCTGCAGCTTTGATATGTGCTGAGAGAAGGACAGTGTACCATCTAGCCATACTCCCAAGTACTTGTATGAGGTGACTACCTCAAGTTCTAAACCCTCAGAGGTAGCAATCACACCGGTTGGGAGAGGGGCATTCTTCATACCAAACCACATGACCTTTGTTTTGGATGTGTTCAGAACAATGTTAAGGGCAGACAAAGCTTGTTGAACAATAAGAAAGCTTTGTTGTGGAGTGTTTAACACAAAATACGGCGAGGTGCCAGCTGAGTATAAGACTATATCATCTGCATATAAATGGATGAGAGAGCTTCCTACTGCTATGTTGTTGATGTAAATTGAGAAGAGCATGGGACCTAGGATCAACCATGGCAGTGAAATAGGAATCCTAACTTAATGAAGTGGTGATTAAAGAGTACAGCCATTTTTTTAAAAACATTTATTTAACCAGGCAATCAATTAAGAACAAATTCTTATTTTCAATGACTGCCTAGGAACAGTGGGTTAACTGCCTGTTCAGGGGCAGAACGACAGATTTGTACCTTGTCAGCTCGGGGGTTTGAACTTGCAACCTTCCGGTTACTAGCTCTAACCACTAGGCTACCCTGCCGCCCCAGGGTGTGCTCCTTGTCAGTAACAACCACATCATCAAGGGACATGGGCCGCTGTGAGGAGGAGGGTTTATTCTCCAGGTCTTTAACCGTTTTCCAGAACGTCTTGGGGTTAGACCCACAGAGAGAGAACTGCTCCTTAAAAGGCTAGGGGTTCCGCTAGACAACAACCGCTGAAATGGCAGAGAGCGGTCCAGGCTAGGAGGGAGAGAGGGGTCCAGGTTAGGAGGGAGAGAGTCTATAAAACCCGCTTCAATGCAAGTGAGATTAGTATATGGTCTCCCTCTGTGGACCACCTCAGCACTGAAGGTAACACTGGCCTTGGTGACAGGACACCTATAGCCACGCTGGTCTCAGGGAAACCCACTAGTGTGGTCCATAATCAGCCATAACAGCGTCTGAATACAGAACAGGATAATGAAACAATTGAAGGAAGAGGAAAGAACTAGGGGCTTATGGGAAGAGAAAACAGCAGTGCTCTGCCAAGAGCCCGATGATGGTAATTTGCAGAGTGAGTTATTTCCCTTAACATTGACGCAGCGAGAGCCATGAGCATGTTGGGTTCTTAAATGAGGTGTGGTGTTCCATTTCCCATCCATTAATATGCCTGGAACGGCTAATGAGGCTGAACCAAGTCAGATAGCGAGATGCTGGTGCTGCAGCACCACACTGCATTAACGCTGTGTGACTCTTTGTTGAGGCATTTGTCTCTGGATGCCTTTGGACATGGGCAAAGATGGGACTCCAATGAGATGTGCTCAGTGGAACATGGATATGCATTTGACAGTAATTGCTCTATTAAAATGCTGGAGAAGAGAAGCCTTTTATCTGTAGAAGAGCGTCTGCTAAGTGACTAAACGTACTGTAGGCTAGGTTGTTTTGGGTATTAAGCTACATCATTAGTTAATCACAGGTATGTACAGTTGAATATTGGTAGTGAAGTAACCAATGTGTCGTAGTGTTGTAGTGTTATAGTGTTGTAGTGTTGTAGTGTTGTAGTGTTGTAGTGTTTTAATGTCGTAGTGTTATAGTGTTGTAGTGTTTTAATGTTGTAGTGTTTTAATGTCGTAGTGTTATAGTGTTTTAATGTCGTAGTGTTATAGTGTTGTAGTGTTTTAATGTCGTAGTGTTATAGTGTTGTCGTGTTTTAATGTCGTAGTGTTATAGTGTTGTCGTGTTTTAATGTCGTAGTGTTATAGTGTTGTAGTGTTTTAATGTCGTAGTGTTATAGTGTTGTAGTGTTTTAATGTCGTAGTGTTATAGTGTTGTCGTGTTTTAATGTCGTAGTGTTATAGTGTTGTCGTGTTGTAGTGTTATAGTGTTGTAGTGTTATAGTGTTATAGTGTTATAGTGTTGTAGTGTTGAAGTGTTGTAGTGTTGTAGTGTTGTAGTGTTGTAGTGTTGTAGTGTTATAGTGTTATAGTGTTGTAGTGTTGTAGTGTTGTAGTGTTGTAGTGTTGTCATGTTGTCATGTTGTCGTATTGTAGTGTTTTAATGTTGTAGTGTTGTCGTGTTTTAATGTCGTAGTGTTATAGTGTTGTAGTGTTTTAATGTTGTAGTGTTTTAATGTTGTAGTGTTATAGTGTTTTAATGTCGTAGTGTTATAGTGTTTTAATGTCGTAGTGTTATAGTGTTGTAGTGTTTTAATGTTGTCGTGTTTTAATGTTGTAGTGTTGTCGTGTTTTAATGTTGTAGTGTTTTAATGTCGTAGTGTTATAGTGTTTTAATGTCGTAGTGTTATAGTGTTGTAGTGTTTTAATGTCGTAGTGTTATAGTGTTGTCGTGTTTTAATGTCGTAGTGTTATAGTGTTGTCGTGTTTTAATGTCGTAGTGTTATAGTGTTGTAGTGTTTTAATGTCGTAGTGTTATAGTGTTGTAGTGTTTTAATGTCGTAGTGTTATAGTGTTGTCGTGTTTTAATGTCGTAGTGTTATAGTGTTGTCGTGTTGTAGTGTTATAGTGTTGTAGTGTTATAGTGTTATAGTGTTATAGTGTTGTAGTGTTGAAGTGTTGTAGTGTTGTAGTGTTGTAGTGTTGTAGTGTTGTAGTGTTATAGTGTTATAGTGTTATAGTGTTGTAGTGTTGTAGTGTTGTAGTGTTGTAGTGTTGTCATGTTGTCATGTTGTCGTATTGTAGTGTTTTAATGTTGTAGTGTTGTCGTGTTTTAATGTCGTAGTGTTATAGTGTTGTAGTGTTTTAATGTTGTAGTGTTTTAATGTTGTAGTGTTATAGTGTTTTAATGTCGTAGTGTTATAGTGTTTTAATGTCGTAGTGTTATAGTGTTGTAGTGTTTTAATGTTGTCGTGTTTTAATGTTGTAGTGTTGTCGTGTTTTAATGTTGTAGTGTTTTAATGTCGTAGTGTTATAGTGTTTTAATGTCGTAGTGTTATAGTGTTGTAGTGTTTTAATGTTGTAGTGTTTTAATGTCGTAGTGTTATAGTGTTTTAATGTCGTAGTGTTATAGTGTTTTAATGTCGTAGTGTTGTAGTGTTGTAGTGTTTTAATGTCGTAGTGTTATAGTGTTTTAATGTCGTAGTGTTATAGTGTTTTAATGTCGTAGTGTTGTAGTGTTTTAATGTCGTAGTGTTGTAGTGTTTTAATGTTGTAGTGTTTTAATGTCGTAGTGTTGTAGTGTTTTAATGTCGTAGTGTTGTAGTGTCGTAGTGTTGTAGTGTTATAGTGTTTTAATGTCGTAGTGTTTTAATGTTGTCGTGTTTTAATGTTGTAGTGTTGTCGTGTTTTAATGTTTTAATGTTGTCGTGTTTTAATGTTGTAGTGTTGTCGTGTTTTAATGTTGTAGTGTTGTAGTGTTTTAATGTCGTAGTGTTGTAGTGTTTTAATGTCGTAGTGTTATAGTGTTGTAGTGTTTTAATGTCGTAGTGTTGTAGTGTTTTAATGTCGTAGTGTTGTAGTGTTTTAATGTCGTAGTGTTGTAGTGTTTTAATGTCGTAGTGTTATAGTGTTGTAGTGTTTTAATGTCGTAGTGTTATAGTGTTGTAGTGTTTTAATGTCGTAGTGTTGTAGTGTTTTAATGTCGTAGTGTTGTAGTGTTTTAATGTCGTAGTGTTGTAGTGTTTTAATGTCGTAGTGTTGTAGTGTTTTAATGTCGTAGTGTTATAGTGTTGTAGTGTTTTAATGTCGTAGTGTTATAGTGTTGTAGTGTTTTAATGTCGTAGTGTTATAGTGTTGTAGTGTTTTAATGTCGTAGTGTTATAGTGTTGTATGGTTCTCAATCAGAGGCAGGTGTCGTTCGTTGTCTCTGATTGAGGTAGGTAGCCTTTAGGTAGCCTTTTCCCACCTGTGTTTTGTGGGTGATTATTTTCTGTTCCGTGTTTTTTCATCACCGTACAGGACTGTTCGTTTGTCGTTTTGTTGTTGCTTTGTTCAGTGTTCAGTTATTTTATTAAAAACATGGACGCTTACCACGCTGTGCATTGTTCCTCCTCTTCTTCCACCTACGACGACCGTTACAATGTGTGTGTGTGTGTGTGTATTGATCACATGGTTTTGTCTCAGTGGTGCTTCATGGTTGGTGTACTGTAAATCAAACAGATGTTGCTTGAACTGTCGTTATAGCGATCGTTAACACTCGTGGTATCATCAGTGCATGGCAGGTGTTTTGAACTGTCGTTATAGCGATCGTTAACACTCGTGGTATCATCAGTGCATGGCAGGTGTTTTGAACTGTCGTTATAGCGATCGTTAACACTCGTGGTATCGTCAGTGCATGGCAGGTGTTTTGGTACCCGGATGCTTTGCTTTCTTTCAAGAGGCCCTGATGTATTTCTGTCTTTCAGAACAGTTTCTAGTGTCGGCAAAATCCACATTAGCCTGTCTGATTACAAGCAGCTCAGCTCTAATGAATTCCTCCTGTTCCTCGCTTTCAGATGGAACTCATTAAGGCAAATCATACTGTATAAGGAGTTTTAAGGAGGATTTTATACCCAATCTTTCTCTTTATAATTGATTTTAGCCTGCAATAGGAACATTTCACTGGATCAGACTGGGTTGCTCGAATAAATCAATGTCACTCTTCCAGTCAGTAAGACTGTATGTGATGCATCCAGTTAACTAAAGAGAAATAACTATCAAGCAACATTCAGAATTAAACGCTATATCACTTCCCTTCGTTTTAACAAATTAGTCTCTATTGTGTACTACAGGGGTAGTTTTGAAGTGCTAATCAGGTTTAACGATGGCGTTACAGAAGAGATGAGTCTTGCCGCAATCCCTCTCTTCTCTCCCGGGTCCTCCTATGCTCCCCTACAATTCTCTGGAGCTGACCTCGCATCATGTCAGAAATGTGCTGGCTTCCCATCATGTCTGAAATGTGCTGGCCTCCCATCACGTCTGACATGTGCTGGCCTCCCATCATGTCTGAAACACATTCTTCGCAAGTTTTAAGGATAACACAGTGCCACCGACACAGCCCGCTACCAAGGACTGTGGGCTCTCCTTCTCTGTGGCCAACGTGAGTAAAACATTTAAACATGTTAATCCTCGCAAGGCTGCCGGCCCAGATGGCATCCCTAACCGCATGCTCATAAGAGCATGCGCAGACCAGCTGGCTGATGTGTTTACGGGCATATTTAATCTCTCCCTGTCCCAGTCTGCTGTCCCCACATGCTTCAGGATGGCCACCATTGTTCCTGTACCCAAGAAGGCAAAGGTAACTGAACTTAATGACTATCTCCTCGTAGCACTCACCTCCGTCATCATGAAGTGCTTTGAGAGACTAGTCAAGCATCATGTCACCTCTACCTTACCTGCCACCCTAGACTCACTTCAATTTGCTTACCGCCCCAACAGATCCACAGACGATGAAATCTCCATCACTCCGCACAGTGCCCTATCCCATCTGGACAAGAGGAATACCTATGTAAGAATGCTGTTTATTGACTATAGCTAAGCATTCAACACCATAGTACCCTCCAAGCTCATCATTAAGCTTGAAGCCCTGGGTCTGAACCCCACCCTGTGCAACTAGGTCCTGGACTTCCTGAAGGGCCGCCCCCATCACCTCCACTCCACTGATCCTCAACACTGGGGCCCCACAAGGGTGTGTGCTCAGCCCCCTCCTCTACTCCCTGTTCACCAATGACTGTGAGGCCAAGAACGCCTCAAACTCAATCATCAAGTTTGCAGACGACACAACAGTGGTAGGCATAATTACCAATGAGGACGAGACAGCCTACAGGGAGGAGGTGAGGGCTCTGGGTGTGTGGTGCCTGGAAAACAACCTCTCACTCAACGTCAACAAAACAAAGGAGAAGATCGTGGATTTCAGTGAACAGCAGAAGATGCACCCCCCGATATAAACTCATAAAAAAAATAAACGTTCTCTCACTGTCAACTGCGTTTATTTTCAGCAAAGTTAACATGTGTAAATAGTTGAATGAACATAACAAGATTCAACAACTGAGACATTAACTGAACAAGTTCCACAGACATGTGACTAACAGAAATGGAATAATGTGTCCCTGAACAAAGGGGGGGGGGGGGGGGGTCAAAATCAAAATAACAGTCTGTATCTGGTGTGGCCACCAGCTGCATTAAGTACTGCAATGCATCTCCTCCTCATGGACTGCACCAGATTTGCCAGTTCTTGTTACACCACTCTTCCACCAAGGCACCTGCAAGTTCCCAGACATTTCTGGGGGGAATGGCCCTTGCCCTCACCCTCCGATCCAACAGGTCCCAGACGTGCTCAATGGGATTGAGATCCGGGATCTTCGCTGGCCATGGCAGAACATTCCTGTCTTGCAGGAAATCATGCACAGAATGAGCAGTATGGCTGGTGGCATTGTCATGCTGAAGGGTCATGTCAGGATGAGCCTGCAGGAAGGGTACCACATGAGGGAGGAGGATGTCTTTCCTGTAAGGCACAACGTTGAAATTGCCTGCAATGACAACAAGCTCAGTCTGATGATGCTGTGACACATCACCCCAGACCATGACGGACCCTCCACCTCCAAATCGATCCCGCTCCAGAGTACAGGCCTCGGTGTAAGGCTCATTCCTTCGACGATAAATGAGAATCCAACCTTCACCCCTAGTGAGACAAAACTCCGACTCGTCAGTGAAGAGCACTTTTTGCCAGTCCTGTCTGGTCCAGCGACGGTGGGTTTGTGCCCAAAGGCAACGTTGTTGCCGATGATGTCTGGTGTGGACCTGCCTTACAACAGGCCTACAAGCCCTCAGTCCAGCCTCTCTCAGCCTATTGCAGAAAGTCTGAGGCCTGATGGAGGGATTGTGCATTCCTGGTGTAACTCGGGCAGTTGTTGTTGCCATCCTGTACGTGTCCCGCAGGTATGATGTTTGGATGTACCGATCCTGTGCAGGTGTTGTTACACGTGGTCTGCTACTGCGAGGACAATCAGCTGTCCTTCCTGTCTCACAGTACGGAGGCATCTCACAGTACGGACATTGCGATTTATTGCCCTAGCCACATCTGCAGTCCTCATGCATCCTTGCAGCATGCCTAAGGCACATTCATGCAGATGAGCAAGGACCCTGGGCATCTTTCTTTTGATGTTTTTCAGAGTCAGTAGAAAGGCCTCTTTAGTGTCCTAAGTTTTCATAACTGTGACGATAATTACCTAACATCTGTAAGCTGTTAGTGTCTAAATGACCATTCCACAGTTGCTTATTCATTGATTGTTTATGGTTCATTGAACAAGCATGGGAAACAGTGTTTAAACCCTTTACAATGAAGATCTGTGAAGTGATTTGGAATTTTACCAATTATCTTCGAAAGACAGGGTCCTGAAAAAGGGCCATTTCTTTTTTGCTGAGTTTACATCGACGGGACTGCAGTGGAGAAGGTGGAAAGCTTCAAGTTCCTTGGCGTACACATCACTGACATACTGAAATGGACCACCCACACAGACAGCGTGGTGAAGGCAGCGCAACAGAACCTCTTCAACCTCAGGAGTCTGAATAAATTTGGTTTGTCACCTAAAACACTCACAAACTTTTACAGATGCACAACTGAAAGCATCCTGTCAGGCTGTATCACCGCCTGGTACAGCAACTGCACCGCCCGCAACCACAAGGCTCTCCAGAGGGTGGTGCGGTCTGCCCAACGCATGGAACACTAGTCACTTTAATAGTGTTTACATATCTGGCATTACTCATCTCATATGTATGTAGTATTCTATACTATTCTGCGGTATTTTAGTCCGTTCCGCTCGTCATATGTATATAGTTTTAATTCATTCTTACTTAGATTTGTGTGTATTGGGTATATATTGTGTAATTTGTCAGATATTACTTGTTAGATATTACTGCACTGTCGGAGCTAGAAGCAGAAGCATTTAGCTAAACACCTGCAATGACATCTGCTAAACACCTATATGTGACCAATAAAATTTTATTTGAAATGCGCTGACCATCTTTTGCTTGAGAGCCCTTTGCCTTATGCTTCCATCAGAGAAGTGGAAGTCTCACAGATGCACTGCTTAACAATGCCATCCCCTGCTCCCATCAGAAGGGGGAAGGTTGAGGAGCTGCGCCCTGCAGAATACGGGGGGGCAGGTCCCCTGTGATTGGCGAAAGCTGAACATCGATGTCAGATTCCATCTGTCATGATAGCCTATCTTTGAACCTTCAATCTGTCAAAAGCTTGCAGCCTAGCTGAAGGCTCCAAGAGATTTGACGTGCTTAACAGACTTGACAACAGGCATTATCACTGTGAGGGGCCTGGCGAAAAATGCCATCAAAGTGTTTAATTGTGGCTGGAGATGTAAACTGTCATTTCTCATCTCATTTAACATTTTCTCCACATCTCGTTTTCCTCACTTTACAAAACATATGGAAATGTTGACGTACCCTCTCTCACCCTCTCAGTTGGTGGGGACCATAAAAAACATATGGAAATGTTGACGTACCCTCTCTCACACTCTCAGTTGGTGGGGACCATAAAAAACATATGGAAATGTTGACGTACCCTCTCTCACCCTCTCAGTTGGTGGGGACCATAAAAAACATATGGAAATGTTGACGTACCCTCTCTCACCCTCTCAGTTGGTGGGGACCATAAAAAACATATGGAAATGTTGACGTACCCTCTCTCACCCTCTCAGTTGGTGGAGACCATAAAAAACATATGGAAATGTTGACGTACCCTCTCTCACACTCTCAGTTGGTGGGGACCATAAAAAACATATGGAAATGTTGACGTACCCTCTCTCACCCTCTCAGTTGGTGGGGACCATAAAAAACATATGGAAATGTTGACGTACCCTCTCTCACCCTCTCAGTTGGTGGGGACCATAAAAAACATATGGAAATGTTGACGTACCCTCTCTCACCCTCTCAGTTGGTGGGGACCATAAAAAACATATGGAAATGTTGACGTACCCTCTCTCACCCTCTCAGTTGGTGGGGACCATAAAAAACATATGGAAATGTTGACGTACCCTCTCTCACCCTCTCAGTTGGTGGGGACCATAAAAAACATATGGAAATGTTGACGTACCCTCTCTCACCCTCTCAGTTGGTGGGGACCATAAGCTTCTGTACTGTAGTTTTCAGGTTAGGTTTTCTCCTTTGATTCATCAGTCAGAAGGATTTAAGCAACACCGTGTAGTACCAATGAGAGTAGAGATGATAAGGAAGTCTCTGATGAGGATGTGGTCTGTTTGTAGTATTATAGGCAAAAACAACATTCTGTGTAAGATATAACAGCTTTTTCTCATACTATGAAACACAAACTTAAAAATCATATTTTGGCTAAAATATTTTGCTAATTAATTTGAGGATTGTCAACCATTGTAAACTCACTTGGAGGTTGTGTGTTTATAATTTCTTATACTAATGCTCTTGTTACTTTACGGTTGTCCGTATCTTGTTTCTTTCATCAAATGATCATATTCGTGTGACTTGAAAGCTGCCTATTTGGTGTAACCAGACAGGTCGTCATGGTGATGGTTGGTTTAACCCCCAAGCTGTGCTAATAGGATCTAGCAGCCGGTGACTGGTTACACACACTCCCAAATATCACTGACCCTTGACCCCTAGAGCAGGGGTAGTCAACCAGATTTTTGTCTGAGCGGATGGTCGGGGGACTGGAACATAATAATTATAATAATTTGTACACTGCAATTTGACCACAAGTCAGCCCCAAAAATAGATTCTATTTTGACAATAACAAAGGGGCTGAATACTTATTGACTCAAGACATTTTCAGCTTTTCATTTTTAATTAATTAGTAAAAAGGTCTCAATACATAATTCCACAATTGATTATTACAAATGAATCAGAATAAAAGTAACACACAATATATTGATAGTTAATGAGCAATAAATTATTTGGCTGTAGAAATATTAGCCAGTTTTCTCCTGTTACAGCGAAAGTGTACTTTGGTGTATATTGACTAATGATAAAAAACATTAATTGTGGTCCAGAGGGGACTCAGGTGATCATTACTTTTTTTTAACAATCCGTCATTATATCATCATCAGTGGACCTTTCTGAGCCTCATATCCACCAATCAGCAGAAGTTACTTGTGTAAAGGGCATCCATAATACGGGTCAGTGGAGCAGTAAGAGCAGCTAGTTTAGCCAGGTGAGGCCGTGCTGGACCCTTGTCTGTCAAGATCTGAGCTGCTGCTAACTGCGGTAGGGCTGCTCTATCAGCTTTCCTGCCTTTATTTGGTGTCCCTCCTCTCCACAGATCACTACAGAGGCCATCCATTTCCACCTCTATGCTGATAGGGAGACGAAACATGGTGTGTTGGTTGGCTGGAGGTGAGGAACACATCGCAACCAAAGCAGGGAGCCTGGGGGGCCGGGAGGTGCTGGTAATTAAGGACAGTGCAGAGCCTGGACAGAACGTGACAAATTGCTGTATTCTTTGTGTAGAAAAGCTGCTCCCTCGCCGCTCTGTCCATCCTCTGGGGACCTCATCATCTTCCCTAAGTCATAATGTGGTTTTGTACTCTCTATTCACTCACCTTCATCTTATTTCTCAGTGTCTTCCGCTCTCCCTCTTCTATCTCTCTGTCTCTTCCCTCTGTCACCTTCTCATTGAAATGTAGGCCCGTTTCTAAAGCTAGCATTTCTAGGAACCTTTGTGTTGGGACGTTCAGTCCCCCCCTGCCCAATTCAGTTTAGTTTATATCACAGAGAAATTTAAATTTTTTAAAGGAAAAAAAACTCTGACCAAATTACTCTTTCAGTCTTTGGCTAGACTTATCAGTCTTTGGCTAGAGTTAACCGTTTCTAACTAGAGTTATCAGTCTAACTAGAGTTATCAGTCTAACTAGAGTTATGAGTCTTTAGCTAGCGTAACCAGTAAGTAACTAGAGTTAACCGTTTTTAACTAGAGTTAACCGTTTTTAACTAGAGTTATCAGTCTTTAGCTAGAGTTATCTGTCTTTGGCTAGAGTGACCAGTCTAACTAGAGTCATAAGTCTTTAGCTAGAGTTATCAGTCTAGTTAGAGTTATCAGTCTAGCTAGAGTTATCAGTCTAGCTAGAGTTATCAGTCTGGCTAGAGTTATCTGTCTTTGGCTAGAGTTATCTGTCTTTGGCTAGAGTGACCAGTCTAACTAGAGTCATAAGTCTTTAGCTAGAGTTATCAGTAATTAACTAGAGTAATCAGTCTTTGGCTAGAGTTATCAGTCTTTAACGAGAGTTACCAGTATTTAACTAGAGTTACCAGTTTTTAACTAGAGTTATCAGTCTGGCTTGAGTTATCAGTCTGGCTTGAGTTATCAGTCTGGCTTGAGTTATCAGTCTGGCTAGAGTTATCAGTCTGGCTAGAGTTATCAGTCTGGCTAGAGTTTTCAGTCTGGCTAGAGTTTTCAGTCTGGCTAGAGTTTTCAGTCTGGCTAGAGTTGTCAGTCTGGCTAGAGTTATCAGTCTAACTAGAGTCATCTGTCTTTAGCTAGAGTTATCAGTCCTTAGCTAGAGTTATCAGTCTAACTAGAGTTATCATGAACTTCTTTGAGGAAAAGATTATGATTATTAGAAAGCAAATTACGGACTCCTCTTTAAATATGCGTATTCCTTCAATGCTCAGTTGTCCTGAGTCTGCACAACTCTGCCAGGACCTAGGATCAAGAGAGACGCTCAAGTGTTTTAGTACTATATCTCTTGACACAATGATGAAAATAATCATGGCCTCTAAACCTTCAAGCTGCATACTGGACCCTATTCCAACTAAACTACTGAAAGAGCTGCTTCCTGTGCTTGGCCCTCCTATGTTGAACATAATAAACGGCTCTCTATCCACCGGATGTGTACCAAACTCACTAAAAGTGGAAGTAATAAAACCTCTCTTGAAAAAGCCAAACCATGACCCAGAAAATATAAAAAACTAGCGGCCTATATCGAATCTTCCATTCCTCTCAAAAATTTTAGAAAAGGCTGTTGTGCAGCAACTCACTGCCTTCCTGAAGACAAACAATATATACGAAATGCTTCAGTCTGGTTTTAGACCCCATCATAGCACTGAGACGGCACTTGTGAAGGTGGTAAATTACATTTTAATGGCATCGGACCGAGGCTCTGCATCTGTCCTCGTGCTCCTAGACCTTAGTGCTGCTTTTGATACCATCGATCACCACATTCTTTTGAAGAGATTGGAAACCCAAATTGGTCTACACGGACAAGTTCTGGCCTGGTTCAGATCTTATCTGTCGGAAAGATATCAGTTTGTCTCTGTGAATGGTTTGTCCTCTAACAAATCAACTGTAAATTTCGGTGTTCCTCAAGGTTCCGTTTTAGGACCACTATTGTTTTCACTATATATTTTACCTCTTGGGGACGTTATTCGAAAACATAATGTTAACTTTCACTGCTATGCGGATGACACACAGCTGTACATTTCAATGAAACATGGTGAAGCCCCAAAATTGCCCTTGCTAGAAGCATGTGTTTCAGACATAAGGAAGTGGATGGCTGCAAACTTTCTACTTTTAAACTCGGACAAAACAGAGATGCTTGTTCTAGGTCCCAAGAAACAAAGAGATCTTCTGTTGAATCTGACAATTAATCTTAATGGTTGTACAGTCGTCTCAAATAAAACTGTGAAGGACCTCGGCGTTACTCTGGACCCTGATCTCTCTTTTGAAGAACATATCAAGACCATTTCAAGGACAGCTTGTTTCCATCTACGTAACATTGCAAAAATCAGAAACTTTCTGTTCAAAAATGATGCAGAAAATGAATCCATGCTTTTGTCACTTCTAGGTTAGACTACTGCAATGCTCTACTTTCCGGCTACTCGGATAAAGCACTAAATAAACTTCAGTTAGTGCTAAATACGGCTGCTAGAATCCTGACTAGAACCAAAAAATTTGATTCAATTACTTCAGTGCTAGCCTCTCTACACGGGCTTCCTGTCAAAGCAAGGGCTGATTTCAAGGTTTTACTGCTAACCTACAAAGCATTACATGGGCTTGCTCCTACCTATCTCTCTGATTTGGTCCTGCCGTACATACCTACACGTCACAAGACGCAGGCCTCCTAATTGTCCCTAGAATTTCTAAGCAAACAGCTGGAGGCAGGGCTTTCTCCTATAGAGCTCCATTTTTATGGAACGGTCTGCCTACCCATGTCAGAGACGCAAACTCGGTCTCAACCTTTAATTCTTTACTGAAGACTCATCTCTTCAGTGGGTCATATGATTGAGTGTAGTCTGGCCCAGGAGTGGGAAGGTGAACGGAAAGGCTCTGGAGCAACGAACCGCCCTTGCTGTCTCTGCCTGGCCGGTTCCCCTCTTTCCACTGGGATTCTCTGCCTCCAACCCTATTACAGGGGCTGGGTCACTGGCTTACTGGGGCTCTCTCATGCTGTCCCTGGAGGGGGTGCGTCACCTGAGTGGGTAGATTCACTGATGTGGTCATCCTGTCTGTGTTGGCGCCCCCCCCCCCCCCCCCCCCCCCCTTGGGTTGTGCCGTGGCGGAGGTCTTTGTGGGCTATACTCAGCCTTGTCTCAGGATGGTAAGCTGGTGGTTGAAGATATCCCTCTAGTGGTGTGGGGGCTGTGCTTTGGCAAAGTGGGTGGGGTTATATCCTTCCTGTTTGGCCCTGTCCGGGGGTGTCCTCGGATGGGGCCACAGTGTCTCCTGACCCCTCCTGTCTCAGCCTCCAGTATTTATACTGCAGTAGTTTATGTGTCGGGGTGGCTAGGGTCAGTTTGTTATATCTGGAGTACTTCTTCTGTCCTATTCGGTGTCCTGTGTGAATCTAAGTGTGCGTTCTCTAATTCTCTCCTTCTCTCTTTCGTTCTCTCTCTCGGAGGACCTGAGCCCTAGGACCATGCCCCAGGACTACCTGACATGATGACTCCTTGCTGTCCCCAGTCCACCTGGCCGTGCTGCTGCTCCAGTTTCAACTGTTCTGCCTTATTATTATTCGACCATGCTGGTCATTTATGAACATTTGAGCATCTTGGCCATGTTCTGTTATAATCTCTACCCGGCACAGCCAGAAGAGGACTGGCCACCCCACATAGCCTGGTTCCTCTCTAGGTTTCTTCCAAGGTTTTGGCCTTTCTAGGGAGTTTTTCCTAGCCACCGTGCTTCTACACCTGCATTGCTTGCTGTTTGGGGTTTTAGGCTCAGTTTCTGTACAGTACTTTGAGATATCAGCTGATGTACGAAGGGCTATATAAATAAATTTGATTTGATTTGATCAGTACTTAGCTAGAGTTATCAGTCTTTAGCTAGAGGTATCAGTCTTTAGCTAGAGTTATCAGTCTTTAGCTAGAGTTATCAGTCTAACTAGAGTTATCAGTCTAACTAGAGTTATCAGTATTTAGCTAGAGTTATCAGTCTTTGGCAAGAGTTATCAGTCTTTGGCAAGAGTTATCAGTCTTTGGCTAGAGTTATCAGTCTTTAGCTAGAGTTATCAGTCTTTAGCTAGAGTTATCAGTCTAACTAGAGTTATCAGTCTAACTAGAGTTATCAGTATTTAGCTAGAGTTATCAGTCTTTGGCAAGAGTTATCAGTCTTTGGCAAGAGTTATCAGTCTTTGGCTAGAGTTATCAGTCTTTGGCTAGAGTTATCCGTTTTTGGCTAGAGTTATCAGTCTTTGGCTAGAGTTATCCGTTTTTGGCTAGAGTTATCAGTCTTTGGCTAGAGTTATCAGTCTTTGGCTAGAGTTATCAGTCTAACTAGAGTCATCAGTCTTTAGCTAGAGTTATCCATCTTTAGTTAGAGTTATCCGTCTAATTGGAGTTATCAGTCTTTGGCTAGAGTTATCAGTCTAACTAGAGTCATCAGTCTTTAGCTAGAGTTATCCATCTTTAGTTAGAGTTATCCGTCTAATTGGAGTTATCAGTCTTTGGCTAGAGTTATCCGTCTTTAGCTAGAGTTATCAGTCTTTAGCTAGAGTTATCCGTCTTTAGCTAGAGTTATCCATCTTTAGCTAGAATTATCCGTCTTTAGCTAGAGTTATCCGTTTTTAGCTAGACTTGTCAGTCTTTAGCTAGAGTTATCAGTCTTTAGCTAGAGTTATCCGTCTTTAGCTAGAGTTATCAGTCTTTGGCTAGAGTTATCCATCTTTAGTTAGAGTTATCCGTCTAATTGGAGTTATCAGTCTTTGGCTAGAGTTATCCGTCTTTAGCTAGAGTTATCAGTCTTTAGCTAGAGTTATCAGTCTTTAGCTAGAGTTATCAGTCTTTAGCTAGAGTTATCCGTCTTTAGCTAGAGTTATCCATCTTTAGCTAGAATTATCCGTCTTTAGCTAGAGTTATCCGTCTTTAGCTAGAGTTGTCAGTCTTTAGCTAGAGTTATCAGTCTTTAGCTAGAGTTATCCGTCTTTAGCTAGTTATCCGTCTTTGGCTAGAGTCATCAGTCTTTAGCTAGGGTTTTGACAGTGCACAATTTGAGCGATTGATTCAGGGAAAAGGTGCTGAGGCGGGGATAGTGGAAACGGTGTGAAGTTGGGGACAGGGGAAACTGTGATGAGGTGGGGACAGTGGAAACAGTGCTGAGTTGGGGACAGTGGAAACGGTGTGAAGGTGGGGACAATGGAAACAGTGCTGAGGTGGGGGACAGGTGAAACAGTGCTGAGGTGGGGGACAGGTGAAACAGTGCTGAGGTGGGGGACAGGTGAAACAGTGCTGAGGTGAAAACAGAGAAACAGTGCTGAGGTGAAAACAGAGAAACAGTGCTGAGGTGGAAACAAGGGAAACAGTGCTGAGGTGGGGACGGGAAAAAGTGCCCCTCAGAACAAACCTCGGCTGCAGCAGCATGGCGAGAGGAGGAACACTCTGGGGTTTAAAATCGCCCAAAGCATTCTGGGTAATTAGCCATTACGGAGCTGTCACAGAGGGTTCTGCAGTCAATACAGAGATAATTTGGGCAATGGTGAATGACAGTGCTGTCCAGACATTTGGGATGATCAAGGACAGATCCAACTGCAACAGGCATTTGTCAGGCCCATGAATCACTCCTCCAGCCAGCAGCTGGGTGAGTGGAGCAGAGAGAATCGCTGGAGAGACGTGCAGACACACAAAAAACATGTTCCTCACTCTCTGCACTTCTCTCGCTCCCCCCACCCCCCCGCTCCCCTTGCCACACCGGGAAATGTATATTAAAGGACTGACGTTACAGGGCACAGTGAGAGAAAACTTGTTACCTTAGGATGGCAAATTAAAGACATTGGGGTGGCAGAGTAGCCTAGTGGTTAGAGTGTTGGACTAGTAACCGGAAGGTTGCAAGTTCGAATCCCCGAGCTGACAAGGTACAAATTTGTCGTTCTGCCCCTGAACAGGCAGTTACACCTACAGCTGGCTTCAAGGCCTTATAACCTGGTTTAGATTGTCCTACAGCTGGTTTAATAACCTCTCTGGGATATGGGGTGACAGGGTAGCCTGACAAGGTACAAATCAAATACAAAACAAATTCTGCCCCTGAACAGGCAGAATGACACTGTTACTGAAAATAAGAATTTGTTCTTAACTGACTTGCCTAGTTAAATAAAGGTAAAATTTAAAAAAATGAGTGACGCTAGCGTCCCACCTCAACATCAGCCAGTGAAATTGCAGGGCGCCCAATTCAAACAACAGAAATCTCATAATTCAAGTTCCTCAAACATACACCATTTTAAAGATAAACTTCTTGTTAATCCAACCAGTGTCCGATTTCAAAAAGGCTTTACGGCGAAAGCATACATTGCGATTATCTGAGGACAGCGCCAAGTCACAAAAAGCATACAGCCATTTTCCAGCCAAAGAGAGAGGTCACAAAAAGCAGAAATAGAATGAATCACTAACCTTTGATGATCTTCATCAGATGGCACTCATAGGACTTCATGTTACACAATACATGTATGTTTTGTTCGATAAAGTTCATATTTATGTCCAAAAACCTAATTTGAAATTGGTGCGTTATGTTCAGAAAGGCATTGTCTCAAACAAACAAACATTGATGAGAGACACAAGTGTTAAACATACGACTAATGATAAACTTCTCCTTAATGCAACCGCTGTGCCAGATTTTAAAAAGGCTTTACGGCGAAAGCACACTTTGCGATTATGTTAGGTCAGCGCCTAGCCACAGAAAATACTACAGTCATTTTCCAACCAAGGAGAGGTGTCACAACAGTCAGAAATAGCATTAAAATCAATCACTTACATTTGATGATCTTCATCTGATGGCACTCCCAGGTCTCCATGCTAGACAATACATGTTAGTTTTGTTCAATAAAGTTAATCTTTATGTCCAAATACCTCCTTTTTGTTAGCGCGTTAAGTCCAGTAATCCAAATGCACAAGGCGCGGGCACTAAGTCCAGACAAAAAGTAAAAAAAGTTCCATTACAGTTTGTAGCAACTGGTCAAACGATGTATATAATCAATCTTTAGGATGTTTTTATCATAAATCTTCAATAATGTTTCCACCGGACAATTCCTTTGTCTTTAGAAATGAAAGGGAACGGAGCTTGCACTCACGGTCACGCGCAAGACTTGGCTAAAGGCTTTCTGCCAGACCCCTGGTTCAAACAGCTCTTATTCGCTCCCCCTTCATAGTAGAAGCCTGAAACAACGTTCTAAAGACTGTTGACATCTAGCGGCAGCCTTAGGAAGTGCAATCTGACCCCATTTACACTGTATGTTGGATAGGCAATCACAAACCTCAGATTTCCCACTTCCTGGTTGGATTTTTCTCAGGGTTTTGCCTGCCGTATGAGTTCAGTTATACTCACAGACATTATTTTAACAGTTTTGGAAACTTTAGAGTGTTTTCTATCCAAATCTACTAATTATAAGCACATTCTAGCTTCTGGGCCTGAGTAGCAGGTAGTTTACTCTGGGCACCTTATTCATCCAAGCTACTCAATACTGCCCCCTGTTCCCAAATAAGTTTTAAAGGCCTTGTTAGCTGGTTTAGATACAACAGCTGGATTCGAGGCCTTGCAAACTGGCTTAGACACTCCTACAGCTGGCGTCGAGGCCATGCAAGCTGGTTTAGATACTCCTACAGCTGGCTTCAAGGCCTTGTTAGCTGGTTTACATACTCCTACGCTGGCTTCGTGCATTGCTAGCTGGTTTAAATACTACAGCTGGCTTCAATGCCTTGTTAGTTTATTTAGATGCCTTGCTAGCTGGTTTAGATACTACAGCTGGCTTCGAGGCCTTGCTAGCTGGTTTAGAAACTGCAGCTGGCTTCGAGGCCTTGCTAGCTGGTTTAGAAACTGCAGCTGGCTTCGAAGCCTTGCTAGCTGGTTTAGATACTACAGCTGTCTTCAAGGCCTTCCAACTGGTTTAGATACTACAGCTGGTTGAGGCATTGCTAACTGTTTTAGATAATAGAGCTGGCCTTAGACCTGCTAGCTGGTTTAGATACTCCTTCAGCTGGCTTCAAGGCCTTGTTAGCTGGTTTAGAAACTGCAGCTGGCTTCGAGGCCTTGCTAGCTGGTTTAGATACTACAGCCGGCTCCAAGGCTTTCTAACTGGTTTAGATACTACAGCTGGTTTTGAGGCATTGCTAACTGGTTTAGATAATACAGCTGGCTTCAAGGCCTTTTTAGCTGGTTTAGAAACTGCAGCTGACTTCGAGGCCTTGCTAGCTGGTTTAGATATTACAGCTGGTTGAGGCATTGCTAACTGTTTTAGATACTACAGCTGGCCTTAGACCTGCTAGCTGGTTTAGATACTCCTACAGCTGGCTTCAAGGCCTTGTTAGCTGGTTTAGAAACTGCAGCTGGCTTCGAGGCCTTCTAACTGGTTTAGATACTACAGCTGGTTTTGAGGCATTGCTAACTGTTTTAGATACTACAGCTGGCTTTAGGCCTGATAGCTGGTTTATATACTCCTACATCTGGCTTCAAGGCCTTGCTAACTGGTTTAGATACTGCAGCTGTGTTCGAGGCCTTGAAACTGGTTTAAATACTAAAGCTGGCTTCGAGGCCTTGCTAGCTGGTTTAGATTTTCCTCCAGCTGGCTTCAAGGCCAAGTTAGCTGTTTAGATACTACAGCTGGCATTGAGGCCTTGCTAACTGGTTTAGATACTCCTAGAGCTGGCTTCAAGGCCTTGTTAGCTGTTTTATATACTCATGCAGCTGGCTTTAAAGCCTTGCTAGCTGGTTTGGATAATACAGCTGGCTTTGAGGCCTTGCTAGCTGGTTTGGTTAACACAGCTGTCTTTGAGGCCTTGCTTGCTGGTTTAGATTTAAAAGCTATACTATGTATTTGGTATTGACATTGAAGGTTTAAAAATATATATGTATTGAGCTTAATGACATCATTGGTGACAGGAAGAGTCTTTGGTGATGGTCCTGTTTTTTGGAGGTGAGTTGTTTTCAGATATCTTTGATCTCTTAGGTTGTGTTGGAGAGTTTTTTGTTCCTCTCTATAATGTAAGTCTTACCTTAGTGCAGTATATTTAATCTGTAAAATCCCCTCAGCTCTGAGACTGGGGCTTGTTATCATACATTCATCAATATCTTTCTCACATCGTGAACATAAATGCAGACCCCACTTGGCAACAGAGCTGGAGTGTATGTGTATTTTGGATGTAATAAGGTCTTGGAAATGGCAGTGAATAGAAACACTATGGGATGGAATACTTATTTGAATATTGGTGTGTTAGGAAACACACGAGTTGGTATTTTGTTTATAGTTATTTGACAAGCACAGCGTTACCTTGGCTGAGGCAGTCAAGTGTGACTCACATTTTGTATGGCCCTCTAAAATACTTGTCAAGGCAATTCATAAACGACTTGAATCCTGCCAGGAGCTTATTTAATCAGATTGTATTATAGTGTGGCAGTGACCTAATGCAGCACCTCAGAAAATGAAAGGCACAAGTAGAATAAGTCACCTTCATTAAGCGTAATTTCCACCATCCATCTAACAATGGCATTAGCTTCATAAAGACAGTGAAATTGCCTATCCATCTTCCATAGGACTGTGCAGATGCACAACTTTGACAGTCAATTAAAAATGAAAGATCATGTTTTTTGTGTTGTTGTTTTTTCTAAAAACGTTGAGTGGAATGCTTAAATTCAATTTCAAATATGTAAATACCTGGCAGGGATTCAAAGCTGTTTTCCCATTTTTTTTCATTTTTTTTTCTCTGAAGTGAAACACCCAAAAGCTGTGAATATTTACCTGCCATTTACCCTGGCTGGTGGCTTCTCCTGGTGACTGCTGTATGCCCATATTTAGTATTCCTCAGGGAGCCATTCCCATATATGCCTCTATAAAGGGAATTTGCCCAGAGGAAAGTGAACATGTTATATCAGGTGCTTGCTGTGGAAGTAGATTTTCCTCCAAACTGCATTTTAAATGATGTTGTTCTCCATTACTCTGCTGAAATAATTAGTGTGTCCTTTGTTTCTGTCGATAGGCCACTAGTAACCACTCAGAGACCTAATGACTCTTAATTAAATTGGTTTAAGTGGAAGACAATGGGAAAGATCCTGTCATCTGTAGCCAGAGGGAAAAACACCCAGATCCTCTCATTTGTAGCCAGAGGGAAAAACACCCAGATCCTCTCATCTGTATCCAGAGGGAAAAACACCCAGATCCTCTCATCTGTATCCAGAGGGAAAAACACCCAGATCCTCTCAAGATGCTATTTTCCTATTCTCTCCCAATATTTTTTTTAACCTTTATTTAACTAGGCAACTCAGTTAAGAACAAATTCTTATTTTCAATGACAGCCTAGGAACAGTGGGTTAACTGCCTGCTCAGGGGCAGAACAACAGATTTGTACCTTGTCAGCTCGGGGGATTTGAACCTTCCGGTTACTAGTCCAACACTCTAACCACTAGGCTACCCTGCCACCCCGAGTCACATATTTAACATTTTGTGTCATATGAGCAAACTATGTCTGTATTCACACCCAGGTCAGTACATTCATTATACCATACATAGACACATACATACATGTACAGTAATTCACAGGTACTCACAGGTACCACTATTCTGTTTTTATGACAATCTTCTTAAGCAGAGGTCAAAGTAATATCTGAAGTTTAACAGAGGTGACGAGAGCTCAAATGTAACCGGTGTAGGAAACCATTTAATGGATCCTAACGTCCCTATTCTCCTCTACAGGGCTGCTGGCTTGGATGAAACTTCCCTTCCTAATGATCCATTTCAGTCTGTCTGTTTCACATCTCCTACACTCGCAGTCTGCTCAGTGTTCCGTTAGTAAAAAATGTGACCCTTTGATTTGTTCTCAACAGCATAGAGATACACAGGGGAAGGAATGGAGAGAGAGGGTCAGGGATGGATTGGAGCCTGGCACGCTAAACGTATTGACCGGTGTTTTCATCATCCAGAATAGTGCATGTGATCCAAGGACAAGCTGTATAATGCCACCATAAGACATTATGTTTTCATCTCGTCTGTGACCGATGTACAGCAGGGAGGATATGTACTGTAAAACACAAAAAACTGCTCTTAAAATACACACGTTATAGCACATTATAACACATCATAGCAACCCAAAGTGTGGATTGCAGTCACATCTCCGTGTATTTTGTTTTCCTAAACCAAGAAAAGGGTTTAAAAATATCCCATCTGTATTTTTTTGCATTGTGTGAACGAAGCAGAAATCAATGTGCGGGATACCCTAAGCTCACTTGTTCATATACTAAGTCAGACATATTAAAGTACATTAAGGTTGTAGCTCCTTGGCCATAATTCAGCAATAAGAAGCTGATCATGTCAGGTCACTCTGGAAGAGAGTGGCCGCTGCCAATTAAAGCTACACAGCCCTCCAGCTGGGACATTTTTTAAAATTTAATTAGGCAAGTCGGTTGAGATCAAATTCTTATATTGACAGCCTACCAGGAATAGTGTTTACTGCTTTGTTTGGGGGGTAGAATTACAATACTTTTTTACCTTGTCAGCTCGGGGATTCAAATCAGCAACCTTTCGGTTACTGGCCCAACGCTCTAACCACTAGGCTACCTGCCGCCCCACATTGCTACTCTTGATTTCTTAAGTCCTAAAAAACACAAAGACTATGCCAAGAATGCGTTCATCACCGGAGGGCTGTTTGTGGTCAGCAGAAACATGTCCATCCTGTTAGCAAATTCAGCAATTTCCATTTTTCTACTGTGTCTGACATGTTTTTATTACTGAAGGTGTGGAGATCATGAGGATGCTGCCTGGTTAGTCCTCTCTCCTGGGCCCTTGGTCTAATGACTGTCATTAACAGGGCTGCATTAGAGAGACACCTCAGGAAGCATTGGAGTGTTCATTTGCATGGCACTAATACAGGAGGATGCTGTGCTGTGAGAGGCTTGACATGAGTGTTGATACTTCCTGCTTGGCATGCCGTGCTGTTCTGTTCCTAACTGTGCCAGGGCCTATTCTTTCATTCATTATGCGTCCAAAGCTTGACTTATCCTCTATGTGGTGTAGGGATGAATGTTTTTCAAGGCCGTCTGAAACTGTTCTAATGAAAAAAAAATAGGATTTTTCTGAAGTTTATATGTTGCTAGCCAGCTCAGAAAATTCCAGCTTCATTTTCCCCAGTCTAACACTTGGCAGTGGAATACGCAACTTTCTGATACACCTTTTCTCTTCAAGTTTTGTGGCTCAGAGCCTCATCAAAAAAGACGCCTTTATTATCCCTCTGTGTACCTCTCTCTGGTTGCTCAGCAAAAAGGGCGATACTGGACTTTTTTGGTACATTGTAAAATTGTGAGATACTAGAACTAGGCTACTGTATTGTTTTGGAATGGTGGCTGTCAACATGTGCTCATAATTGAGAGCCATTGTTTTATTTTTTGTTTGCAGCAGACTTGGCTGCAGATATTGCTGAATCAAATTTCACTAGTATCAACCTTGATATCGCCAATTGAATTTGCTCCTCTATAGAATATCCCAATATATCTGTCACTCTTTCCCGTTGAACACAAAACATGATGACACACTATAATGCGCTGTACAAAATCCACATTTCTTACACATACTTGTGGGTTGACATCATTGGAAATATACAAATAGAGGGATAATCACATGGTGACAACTCTTTCTCCAGATGATGCAGGGTTGCATGAGAGAGACAGAGAGGCAGAGGGACAGAGATGAGTGCTCAGCAGTAGGATCAGATTGCAAACTGTTTTAATAAGGCCAGTCAAAAGTGGCAGGTCATGTTGAAGTTGATCATGCCCACACTGACACTCCCCAAGCCTATAAAAACCACCAGGCCAGCCTGCGTAACTCCTCCTCCCTCTCTACCCCACCAGGCCTGCCTGCCAGACTGGCGGAGTCACACACAGAGTATACTAGGGTGGGCTTGTATTTTCTTCAGCATTTTCTTCATCAGCTTTCAGACTGTGACTCTGTTCAGGTACATTATTAAAGCAAAACAATATTATTAAAGCATTTAAAATCTATGTTTTTAAGATCTAGAGCATTTAAGATCTATGTGATTAAGATCTGGAACATTTGAGATCTATGAATAACATCACCATGGAGACCTGCTCGATAAGTCAAATGGGTCAAAGTTAAAAGGACACCAGAGCCTAAGTCTCTGAGTCAGAAGACAGGTGTCAACATGACAGGGAAGATCACTCTAAGGTATAGGGATCTATCATTACCCATTGACTTGTTGTGACATGGAAAACCAATGAGTCAAATAACGACAAACTATTCTTTGTCGCCCATTTATGTTATGAAGGAGACAATGAAGCAGCCATTTTGGATTATCCCTCATTAAAAAACCTTTGTTGGTGGCTCTCATTTTGATCCTTTTTTAGCCATGTGCTGGTGATAGCCATGTGCTGGTCACAGATGTGCTGCTGGGATATGTGACATCATGACGATGTGTTGCTGCCACATTTGGAAAGTCTTTGTGAGTTTGCAGTATTTCATGGTGCATGCAGTCTAGTCATATCCAGTCTGCAGTCCTGTCTAACAGAAAACAGACCCAGTCTGCAGTCCTGTCTAACAGAAAACAGACCCAGTCTGAAGTCCTGTCTAACAGAAAACAGACCCAGTCTGCAGTCCTGTCTAACAGAAAGCAGACCCAGTCTGCAGTCCTGTCTAACAGAAAACAGACCCAGTCTGCAGTCCTGTCTAACAGAAAGCAGACCCAGTCTGCAGTCCTGTCTAACAGAAAACAGACCCAGTCTGCAGTCCTGTCTAACAGAAAGCAGACCCAGTCTGCAGTCCTGTCTAACAGAAAGCAGACCCAGTCTGAAGTCCTGTCTAACAGAAAGCAGACCCAGTCTGCAGTCCTGTCTAACAGAAAGCAGACCCAGTCTGCAGTCCTGTCTAACAGAAAGCAGACCCAGTCTGCAGTCCTGTCTAACAGAAAGCAGACCCAGTCTGCAGTCCTGTCTAACAGAAAGCAGACCCAGTCTGCAGTCCTGTCTAACAGAAAGCAGACCCAGTCTGCAGTCCTGTCTAACAGAAAGCAGACCCAGTCTGCAGTCCTGTCTAACAGAAAGCAGACCCAGTCTGCAGTCCTGTCTAACAGAAAGCAGACCCAGTCTGCAGTCCTGTCTAACAGAAAGCAGACCCAGTCTGCAGTCCTGTCTAACAGAAAGCAGACCCAGTCTGCAGTCCTGTCTAACAGAAAGCAGACCCAGTCTGCAGTCCTGTCTAACAGGCAACAGACCCTAAAACACAGCTACTCCAGGGTCAGCCGCTGAGGCCTTTAAGGTTTGGCCTCCACCTCTCACTCGACATACATCAGGGAAGACATCAGAGCTCCCCCAAAAGCATCAGTATGTGGGTGTTCTCCCCTGCCAAAACGCAGGAGTTACAGGCTGATAGCAGTGCCTCGTCACATTAATGGCGATTCTATGGAACCCGGTTTTAAACATGTTTTGGGGCTGCCACCCGGTTTTAAACATGTTTTGGGGCTGCCACCAAGGCCGACTTGTTCATAGGGGCTGTAGTGTACCGGATATATAGGCTACTCTGTTTGGTTCTAGAATGTTGTGTTTCTGGAAATGTCTGGCCCATTTATAGCAATCACTTAAAAACCAATCCCACACGGTTATATTAGTAATTTTTTCATACCAGGTTTTATTTTTGGGGTGGTTTTTTTTTATACATAAAAACCAGATGGAATGGGTATGTACATGAGAACCAGATGGAATGGGTATGTACATGAGAACCAGATGGAATGGGTTTGTACATAAGAACCAGATGGAATGGGTTTGTACATGAGAACCAGATGTAATGGGTTTGTACATAAGAACCAGACGGAATGGGTTTGTACATAAGAACCAGATGGAATGGGTTTGTACATAAGAACCAGATGTAATGGGTATGTACATGAGAACCAGATGTAATGGGTTTGTACATAAGAACCAGATGTAATGGGTTTGTACATAATAACCAGATGTAATGGGTTTGTACATAAGAACCAGATGGAATGGGTTTGTACATAAGAACCAGATGTAATGGGTTTGTACATAATAACCAGATGTAATGGGTTTGTACATAATAACCAGCTGTAATGGGTTTGTACATGAGAACCAGATGGAATGGGTTTGTACATAAGAACCAGATGTAATGGGTTTGTACATGAGAACCAGATGGAATGGGTTTGTACATAATAACCAGATGTAATGGGTTTGTACATAAGAACCAGATGTAATGGGTTTGTACATGAGAACCAGATGTAATGGGTTTGTACACAAGAACCAGATGTAATGGGTTTGTACATAATAACCAGATGGAATGGGTTTGTACATAAGAACCAGACGGAATGGGTTTGTACATAAGAACCAGATGGAATGGGTTTGTACATAAGAACCAGATGGAATGGGTTTGTACATAAGAACCAGATGTAATGGGTTTGTACATAAGAACCAGATGTAATGGGTTTGTACATAAGAACCAGACGGAATGGGTTTGTACATAAGAACCAGATGGAATGGGTTTGTACATAAGAACCAGATGGAATGGGTTTGTACATAAGAACCAGATGTAATGGGTTTGTACATAAGAACCAGATGTAATGGGTTTGTACATAAGAACCAGATGTAATGGGTTTGTACATGAGAGCCAGATGGAATGGGTTTGTACATAAAAACCAGATGGAATGGGTTTGTACACAATAACCAGATGGAATGGGTTTGTACATAAGAACCAGATGGAATGGGTTTGTACATAAGAACCAGATGTAATGGGTTTGTACATAAGAACCAGATGTAATGGGTTTGTACATGAGAGCCAGATGGAATGGGTTTGTACATAAGAACCAGATGGAATGGGTTTGTACATAAGAACCAGATGTAATGGGTTTGTACATGAGAGCCAGATGGAATGGGTTTGTACATAAGAACCAGATGTAATGGGTTTGTACACAAGAACCAGATGTAATGGGTTTGTACATAAGAACCAGATGTAATGGGTTTGTACATAAGAACCAGACGGAATGGGTTTGTACATGAGAGCCAGATGGAATGGGTTTGTACATGAGAACCAGATGGAATGGGTTTGTACATAATAACCAGATGTAATGGGTTTGTACATAAGAACCAGATGTAATGGGTTTGTACATAAGAACCAGATGTAATGGGTTTGTACATGAGAACCAGATGGAATGGGTTTGTACATAAGAACCAGATGGAATGGGTTTGTACATAAGAACCAGATGTAATGGGTTTGTACATAAGAACCAGATGTAATGGGTTTGTACATGAGAACCAGATGGAATGGGTTTGTACATAAGAACCAGATGTAATGGGTTTGTACATAATAACCAGATGGAATGGGTTTGTACATAAGAACCAGACGGAATGGGTTTGTACATAAGAACCAGATGTAATGGGTTTGTACACAAGAACCAGATGTAATGGGTTTGTACATGAGAACCAGATGGAATGGGTTTGTACATAAGAACCAGATGTAATGGGTTTGTACAC
Source organism: Oncorhynchus mykiss (assembly GCF_013265735.2). Classification (NCBI taxonomy): domain Eukaryota; kingdom Metazoa; phylum Chordata; class Actinopteri; order Salmoniformes; family Salmonidae; genus Oncorhynchus; species Oncorhynchus mykiss. The sequence continues at coordinate 45,143,684 of NC_048586.1, forward strand.
AAGAACCAGATGTAATGGGTTTGTACATAAGAACCAGACGGAATGGGTTTGTACATAAGAACCAGACGGAATGAGTTTGTACATGAGAGCCAGATGGAATGGGTTTGTACATGAGAACCAGATGGAATGGGTTTGTACATAAGAACCAGATGGAATGGGTTTGTACATAATAACCAGATGGAATGGGTTTGTACATAAGAACCAGACGGAATGGGTTTGTACATAAGAACCAGACGGAATGGGTTTGTACATGAGAAGCAGATGGAATGGGTTTATACATGAGAACCAGATGGAATGGATTTATACATGAGAACCAGATGGAATGGATTTGTACATAAGAACCAGATGGAATGGGTTTGTACATAAGAACCAGATGGAATGGGTTTGTACATAATAACCAGATGGAATGGGTTTGTACATGAGAACCAGATGGAATGGGTTTGTACATAAGAACCAGATGGAATGGGTTTGTACATAATAACCAGATGGAATGGGTTTGTACATGAGAACCAGATGGAATGGGTTTGTACATAAGAACCAGATGGAATGGGTTTGTACATAATAACCAGATGGAATGGGTTTGTACATAAGAACCAGATGGAATGGGTTTGTACATGAGAACCAGATGGAATGGGTTTGTACATAATAACCAGATGGAATGGGTTTGTACATAAGAACCAGATGGAATGGGTTTGTACATGAGAGCCAGATGGAATGGGTTTGTACATAAAAACCAGATGGAATGGGTTTGTACATGAGAAGCAGATGGAATGGGTTTATACATGAGAACCAGATGGAATGGATTTATACATGAGAACCAGATGGAATGGATTTGTACATAAGAACCAGATGGAATGGGTTTGTACATAAGAACCAGATGGAATGGGTTTGTACATAATAACCAGATGGAATGGGTTTGTACATGAGAACCAGATGGAATGGGTTTGTACATAAGAACCAGATGGAATGGGTTTGTACATAATAACCAGATGGAATGGGTTTGTACATGAGAACCAGATGGAATGGGTTTGTACATAATATCCAGATGGAATGGGTTTGTACATAATAACCAGATGGAATGGGTTTGTACATGAGAACCAGATGGAATGGGTTTGTACATGAGAACCAGATGGAATGGGTTTGTACATAAGAACCAGATGGAATGGGTTTGTACATGAGAACCAGATGGAATGGGTTTGTACATGAGAACCAGATGGAATGGGTTTGTACATGAGAACCAGATGGAATGGGTTTGTACATAAGAACCAGATGGAATGGGTTTGTACATAAGAACCAGATGGAATGGATTTGTACATGAGAACCAGATGGAATGGGTTTGTACATGAGAACCAGATGGAATGGGTTTGTACATAAGAACCAGATGGAATGGGTTTGTACATAATAACCAGATGGAATGGGTTTGTACATAAGAACCAGACGGAATGGGTTTGTACATAAGAACCAGATGGAGTGGGTTTATACATAAGAACCAGATGGAATGGGTTTGTACATAAGAACCAGATGGAATGGGTTTGTACATAAGAACCAGATGGAATGGGTTTGTACATAAGAACCAGATGGAATGGGTTTGTACATGAAACATTCTGAGGAACAGCATACTCTTTCATGCTTTACTACAATTCCCATGTAACTCAACTGGTAGTACCATCATCAAAGTGTCTAATCCATGAACATTTCCACCAATTATGATTAAAATCACCATTCTATCCAATACATATTGTCGGGCCTTTTACTCTGAAACCAGTTATGTCTTTTAATAATGGTGTTTAATGTGGACAATATCTCTTAGTGGACAATATCCCTTAATATCTCTTATAAATGCTTGGTAGGTGGGTCCCGGGCTCAGCGACTGTATCCATTAGGGGTGGTCTCTCTTCGGGGAGGATGAAACACGTGCATGAGAATAAACCCAGTGTGAGTCCTGTTCAAAACGCACCGACGAGATCAGACTGGATGAACATTTATTGACCGTTTACCTGTTTTTTTCCTCCCAGTACAAAATAATAAAACATTGAATTGCAGTGTCTGTTCTACCAACTGATTACAATTGTGCCATCAATAGCCTCACTAATAGACGCTTCATTAAGGATTAGAACGTCTCTATTACAAAACATATTAACCGTGTTCTGATCTTAACCTGTAGGTCAAACAGCATTACGAGCAAAGTTGAAGCTGTTAGATAGCTGAACAAACTTATTACGGCTTAGCGCTGAGCAAGCACTTTGGTATTGATTTTTACCATAGCTATGTATGATGATTTATGGAGTGCTAGTGTCGGTATACTGTAACAAGCTGAAGGACACACTATAAACATCTTCGACATCATTAAAATCCAGCAGTGTCCTGAGCTAGCTCATCAAGTACTGTTCACTACCTTGGAATACAGATAGATACAGCGACACTGTTATTATTGTGCTGAAACCGTTTGAGTAGATTTCACAGTAGTTTTACACAACAGTTTATATAGTAGCTTCCGAGTGGCGCAGTGGTCTAAGACACCGTGTCTCAGTGCAAAAGGTGTCACTGCAGTCTCTGGTTCAAATCCAGGTTGCATCACATCTGGCTGTGATTGGGACTCCCATAGGGCAGTGCACAATTGGCCCAGCAGTGTCTGGGTTTGGCCAGGGAAGGCCAAACCATTGTAAATAAGAATTTGTTCTTAATTAAATAAAAAAATATATCAGCTGTTTCATTTAGGTGAAATGTTTACTATCATTTTTTGTATCATTCTGTTTCGTTCATTCAGATCGTTAAAGTGCACAGTGCCCAGCCCAGTCAGTCTCTCCTCAGTCTGCTAGAGGCAGGTTATGGTCCTCCTGACAGTGGCCACTATGGTACACTAGAGCCCCCTTTGGGCACGTGAAAGTAATACCAGCTGAATTATATGGCGCAAGGAGCCAGGGGCGGACATGCCCCCCCCCCTTCATTTTCTTAATTTATTTGGTTTGCATGCTTTTGTTTGCTCAATATAACGATAATTTTTCTACGTTAAATTTAGTTCAACCATTTAAATGTTCACATGGATACTTAAAACAATAGACATTTGAAATGTGATGAATGTAATGTTTTCTCTGTTAATAAGCTACATGTGCAATACAGTTAAACAACTAAAGTTAAACTCTGTAATTGAGAGTAGACAGATATGGTAAAAGTGAACAATGTCTTGCAATGTAAGTCTTACTCATAATCTCTCTGTTCCACAGGAAGATTTAGAGCAGGGGTGACAAACTCATAGAGAGCCTGCTGTCTGCTGGATTTGTTTTTTCCCCCCTTCCAATTAAGACCTAGACAACCAGGTGAAGGGAGTTCATTTCTAATTAGTGGCCTTCATTCCTTAATCAAGTACAAGGGAGGAGCGAAAAAGCCACGGACACTCGGGCCGTCCGTGGATTGAGATTGACACGTGATGTAGAGCTTTGAAGCGATTTAAAGGTTGTCACTCAAATGAGTTCCCACTGCAGGTAATTCAATTCCATTATCTGAGAAATGTCCCGTGAATGAGACATTTGTACATTCATAAATTCTTTGAAGTTATTTGTTTAAATTAGGTCAAATGTCCTTGGTTAAGATCAAAAAGCAACTCGTAAACATGGTTATTTGACATTACATTCTAGAGAAAGAAATGTGCAACACTTGCACAAAATCATCTCATTATCAGTTTAACCCCCCCCCAACCCCACCCGCACTCAAAGCCCCCACCCCAATGAGGAGACCCAGATTCCCCCTCCCGGAACCCAGCTTTCACCTCCCGGAACCCAGGTTACCCCTCCCGGAACCCAGATTCCCCCTCACGGAACCCAGGTTTCACCTCCCGGAACCCAGATTCCCCCTCCCGGAACCCAGATTCCCCCTCCCGGAACCCAGATTCCCCCTCCCGGAACCCAGGTTTCACCTCCCGGAACCCAGCTTTCACCTCCCGGAAAACAGGTTTCACCTCCCGGAACCCAGGTTCCCCCTCCTGGAACCCAGATTCTGTCCATCATCTCCTCCAGCCAAGAGGTCTGGCTGGCAGGGCCGGGGCAGCTGTGTGTGGGTGGACACTCTGGGTGCTGAGTAATGTGAAGCAGAGAGAGAAACCCCCAGAAAGAGACAGGCTCTAGACGGAGGCAGGCGTTCCTTCTGTGACTTGGCGCACCCCACTGGACAGCTGGAGACTCATGGAGCAGAAACGTTGCCAAACTGACGGAGCAAGGGCGTGCTGGGGCTGCAGGGCCGGGGATGCTTCCCATACCTGCAGCTGATCACCAGCCCACCATCTGTAAATAGATATACTTACAGTAAGTATAGGTCTGTGAAATAAAAGGGTGATCACACACACCCACACTGTCATGTTAAACAACCTCAAAGTAACTGGGTGAAAGGACTCTTATAAGACCACAGCTTGGGGTATGATGAAAATAAATCTAATTCACTTAGCTACCGTTACCTCTGGAATAGGTTCAGCAGTTATGGCCTTTCATAATGAACTGAACATGACCATATGCAATTCATATTTTAATACATAGCTCCAATTATAGTCTGGACCTGCTATGAATAATTTAGGAAATATGCTTGAGCACTGTTATTTCAAGGTGGATTAGAGTTCTTATTGGGGAGTTCTTACTGGGGAGTTCTTACTGGGGAGTTCTTATTGGGGAGTTCTTATTGGGGAGTTCTTATTGGGGAGTTCTTACTGGGGAGTTCTTATTGGGGAATACTTATAGGGGAGTTCTTACTGGGGAGTTCTTACTGGGGAGTTCTTACTGGGGAGTTCTTATTGGGGAGTTCTTACTGGGGAGTTCTTACTGGGGAGTTCTTACTGCGGAGTTCTTACTGGGGAGTTCTTACTGGGGAGTTCTTACTGGGGAGTTCTTATTGGGGAGTTCTTACTGGGGAGTTCTTACTGGGGAGTTCTTACTGGGGAGTTCTTACTGGGGAGTTCTTACTGGGGAGTTCTTACTGGGGAGTTCTTACTGGGGAGTTCTTACTGGGGAGTTCTTATTGGGGAGTTCTTACTGGGGAGTTCTTATTCGGGAGTTCTTACTGGGGAGTTCTTACTGGGGAGTTCTTATTCGGGAGTTCTTACTGGGAATTCTTACTGGGGAGTTCTTATTGGGGAGTTCTTACTGGGGAGTTCTTACTGGGGAGTTCTTACTGGGGAGTTCTTATTGGGGAGTTCTTATTGGGGAGTTCCTACTGGGGAGATAGTATTATTCACAATATGAATAAACAGCAGCAAATCTCCTTTTGCACTGTTGAAATGATTAATGTGTAAGGAAATGCAGATAATACAGACAAGTATGACGATGGAGATGCTTCAGGCAAGTATAATGGTGAAGATGCTTCAGGATAGTATGATGATGAAGATGCTTCAGGATAGTATGATGATGAAGATGCTTCAGGATAGTATGATGATGAAGATGCTTCAGGATAATATGATGATGAAGATGCTTCAGGATATTATGATGATGAAGATGCTTCAGGATAGTATGAGGATGAAGATGCTTCAGGATAGTATGATGATGAAGATGCTTCAGGATAGTATGAGGATGAAGATGCTCCAGGATAGTATGATGATGAAGATGCTTCAGGATAGTATGATGATGAAGATGCTTCAGGATAGTATGATGATGAAGATGCTTCAGGATAGTATGAGGATGAAGATGCTTCAGGAAAGTATGATGATGAAGATGCTTTAGGCAAGTATTTGATAATACCTTTTCCAATTCTTTGAATGTTTTCAAGATAAGATATGATAATACCTTTTCTGATTCTCTGGAAGTTTTTAAGATCAGATATCACCTGTAACCCCCGCACACTGACCCAGTACCGGTACCCCCTCTATATAGCCTCGTTATTGTTATTTTATTGTGTTACTATTTATAATTTTTTTACTTTAGTTTATTTGGTAAATATTTTCTTAACTGTTCGTGAACTGCACTGTTGGTTAAGAAAATATTTACCAAATAAACTAAAGTAAAGAAATTATAAAAAGTGTTACCGGTACCGAGTCAGTGTGCGGGGGTACTGGTGATATCTTATTTAGAAAACTTTCAGAGAACAGGAAAAAGTTACCATATCTTATCTTTAAAAAGGGAAATGGCATCGTTTGCTGGTATGGCAGCATTTCTGAATTTCTCCTATTACCTTGATGGTGAGACCTGACATACAGTATATATTTTCATTGGGATGCTCAAATCACTCATGATGCTGTGGGATTGCACGCTGTCCATTCTCCTATTAGAAATAATGCCAAATTAATATTCTGAATACTAAACGAACTGCTATGAAATGTGTCCCCATTTTTTCTCCTCCACTCCCAAGCTGTGGCTTCATCTTGATTTGTCAGTTCCAGGGCCTTATTACAGCTCTGACAGCATGCTCGTTCTGGTGAGGAATAACCCTGGACAGATTTAAAATGTGAGGCTCAAGTGACAATTATCTATGGTGACCTGGTTAATAAATTATATATGGGGACCTGTATGATAACGAGATCTCTTGTTAAAGATCTGATTTCAGCGTTTTTGTCATCTGTCAACCAGGCTGCATGTTTACAGTTGAAGTCGGAAGTTTACATACACCTTAGCCAAATACACTTAAACTCAGTTTTTCACAATTCCTGACATTTAATCCTGGTAAAAATTCCCTGTCTTGGGTCAGTTAGGATTACCACTTTATTTTAAGAATGTGAAATGTCAGAATAATAGTAGAGAGAATGATTTATTTCAGCTTTTATTTCTTTCATCAGATTCCCAGTGGGTCAGAAGTTTACATACACTCAATTAGTATTTGGTAGCATTTCTCCAAAAAGTACGATATTCGTCCCCATGTGCAGTTTGCAAACCGTAGTCTGCCTTTCTTATGGCGGTTTTGGAGCAGTGGCTTCTTCCTCGCTGAGCGGCCTTTCAGGTTAGACTAGTTTTACTGTGATTATAGATACTTTATTTAAATTGTATTTTTTATTTCACCTTTATTTAACCAGGTAGGCTAGTTGAGAACAAGTTCTCATTTAGAACTGTGACCGTTTGTACCTGTTTTCCTCCAGCATCTTCACAAGGTCCTTTGCTGTTGTTCTGGGATTGATTTGCACTTCTCGCACCAAAGTACATTCATCTCTAGGAGATAGAACTCATCTCCTTCCTGAGCGGACTTACGGCTGCATGGTCCCATGGTGTTTAGACTTGTGTACTTTTGCTTGTACGATGAACGTGGTACCTTCATGCGTTTGGAAATTGCTCCCAAGGATGAACCAGACTTGTGGAGGTCTACAATGATTTTTCTTGGCTGATTTATTTAGATTTTCCCATTATGTCAAGCAAAGAGGCACTGAGTTTGAAGGTAGGCCTTGAAATACATCCACAGGTACACCTCCAATTGACTCAAATGATGTCAATTCACCTATCAGAAACTTCTAAAGCTATGACATCATTTTATGGAATTTTCCAATGCGCAGTCAACTTAGTGTTTGTAAACTTCTGACACACTGGAATTGTGATACAGTGATTGTAAGTGAACTAATCTGTCTGTAAACAATTGTTGTAAAAATTACTTGTGTCATGCACAAAGTAGATGTCCTAACCGACATGCCAAAACTATAGTTTGTTAACAAGAAATGTGTGGAGTGGTTGAAAAACAACTTAAGTGTATTGTAACTTCTGACTTCATATGTAAGCACTTGGCTCCTCCCAGGACCATAAAATTACCCAATTGGAAATCACAACCAATAAACTGGTTCTACAATGTAAAAAGGCAATTTCCAAATCCATTGTTTTTTTTACCCTATAATAACCTTTTATTAGGGAGCTGACATAAAGAGGACATAAAGAGGTAGTCAATTGCCAGTTGCATCCACAATGACGGAATATACACCGTATGTGCAAAAGTATGTGGACAGCCCCTTCAAATGAGTGAATTTGGCTATTTCAGCCACACCCATTGCTGACATGTGTATAAAATCGAGCACACAGCCATGCAATCTACAGAGATAAACATTATCAGTAGAATGGCCTTACTGGGCCTGCAGAGTGGCACAGCAGGGTCGTGTTTCGGAGGATGCATGGCTCTCGACCTTCACCTCTCCCGAGTCCGTAGGGGAGTTGCAGCGATGGGACTGTAAGACTGTAACTAGCAATTGGATATCACGAAATTAGGAAGAAAAAGGGGTCTGTTTTTCATGGTTAGGACAAGGCCCCTTTTTCATGGTTACACGTGGCTTTGAATGTAAGTCTTAATGCATACAATGACATTGTAGACTGTGTTCCCAACTTTGTGGCAACAATTTGGGGAAGAACCTTTCCTGTTTCGGCATGACAATTCCCCCGCGCACAAAGCATTTCTGTATGGACCTCACTTTATTGAGATTGGTGTGAGAACTTGACTGGCCTTCACAGAGCCATCGATCACCTTTGTGATGAATTGGAACGCCGACTGCAAGCCAGGCCTGATCGCCAAACATGACCTCACTAATGCTCTTGTGGCTGAAAGGAAGCAAGTCCCCACATCTAGTGGAAAGCCTTCCCAGAGGAGTGGGGGCTGTTATAGCAGCAAAGGGCAGATCAACTCCATATTAATGCCCATGATTTTGGAATGTGATGTTCGACGAGCAGGTGTCCACATACTTTTGGTTATGTAGTGTATGTGTGGTGATTTTAGTTCATCATTTTTTTTTTACCTTTATCTAACCCGGCAAGTCAGTTAAGAACAAATTCTTATTTTCAATGACGGCCTAGGAACAGTGGGTTAACTGCCTGTTCAGGGGCAGAACGACAGATTTGTTGTACCTTGTCAGCTCGGGGGTTTGAACTTGCAACCTTCCGGTTACTAGTCCAACACTCTAACCACTAGGCTACCCTGCCGCCCCGATATGCAATATGTGATCGGAGGCTAAGAGAGCTTCATAAACTGTTTATTTGATTGTGGGTTTGAATAGTGTGAAAAGACACCAACATATTTGATGAGAATCACAACGGCCAGTAGCCTACATTTTCAATTACAGCATTATGTAATCTGCAGTTATTATTCTACTATTTATTCTGCTACCACTTATATTTACATGTTAACAGTGTCTTCTGATTATAATTATTTAAAATATTCAAATTAAATGCAATCTATTAGCTTCCAAAATGTAAGTAGGTCTATCTAGCCTGACGTTCTGATGGAACGGCTTGTCCTGCACTCTGTAAAAACGCAGAGTGCATTGAGTGAATGTTAGAAAAAAAGATCTTGGTTCCAATCTAAACATAGCAACGTGAATGCAAAGAGAACTAGGACGACAAAATAGGTGAAGTGAACTGGCGAAAAAGTTGAGTCCTCATTTAAAGTCAAGGGCAAACGTAAACACAAAGAGCACTTTAAAGAGGACTGAGATCGGTTCTTTAAAAGACTATGTGTATGTGAAAAAAACACATGGGTAGATTTGATTGACATAATTAATATCGTCATTAGACCAGGTGAAAAGTCAGATATGGTCCCATATTATCCCTCACCTGTCTTCATCATCATATAGTTTGAATAATCAAAACTAACAATACTTACATTTTAGGGAAACTCCTTATATTTTTTTCTTCAATTTTAAATTTGTTGGTAGCAGCTATGGCCATGATGAATGGCTGGATGGTACATTTCCTTTGCTCTCGTTCTTACTAATCTTTCCTGACAATTGAAATATTGCCTACTTGGACATTTCCTCTACAATAATTGTTACTGTGATATTTTAACAAAGATTCTTAACCCCCTCTGTAGGTGACAAAATGCAATTACAAACATGACGTGCCCCACCGTGACTGGCCATCAGCAGCTGCCACCACCATTTCCCAACCCCAACTGTTTCCATTAACGGAAAAAAAAGGCTTTAACAGATTCCCCAAACATTCGAAGAGTATACAACTTTAATTAAAATATATGAAGGCATTTCATTTGATTAACGACATCGGTAATTAACGTGTACGGAGGACTTTAATTTTCTTGGCTTGCTTGTTTTGTTCCCCCTCAGAGATCACTAATTGTTGCAGCCCTGTTTATTGATAACTGTGTTTGATGAATGTAAATGCACCAGTTTGGAAATCGGGCAGCAGCACTGATGAAGCAATCACACACCAGGCTCAGACAGCAACAGCTGTGGCAGCTGCATCCACTGGAACGCCATGTTTTCACAGCCACCCCGAGGTACACATGCAGGCACTCTGCAGTAAAGCGCAAACTAATATTTTCCACAACCCTGTAAACCATCTCCCTATAAACAACTGTCTCACATCACTAGAGCTCTCTGATCTCGGTCCAGAACTTAAACCTTAATCATCAGACTGATTGTTCATGCTATATTCATTTCCCTGGTAATCTTTCAGTGATTATACGTTGTGTTCAATAACAGGTTTATCCTTTAATTAAAAATATTTTTAATAACCATTAAGATATCGCCATGTGGGTTTACACCCTCACGTGTTAGTGTCAAAGCACTGAAAACAAGCTGAGATTGAAGTACAAAACAGGCGGTGTTGCGTCTTGCCAAAGAACAGCCCATAGCCGTGGTATATTGGCCATATGCCACACCCCTCTGGGCCTTAAGCCACACCCCCTCGGGCCTTATTGCTTAATCATAATACAGATGATGGAATATGAGCAGCAACAAGGCTTCGTGACCTTTCACCCCAGGACCGTAGGTTCAAAGTCAGCCAAAGAGGAGTGTGTGTAAGGACAGTGGCGGAGGGCTGGAGACACCTCATTCATTAATGTACTGTACAATCGTGTGTGGAGCGAGATGGCACGGGGACAGTCAACACCGGACGAATCGGGGAATATATTAAAGAGATGCATTACTTTGATGATGAATGTCATACTGTTGTATTTAAGCAATGTCATATCTTCTACTTTGATCATATCATACCTGCCTTAATAAACCTGTGAATAACAATAGTATTTGAACATATAGAGTTAAAAAAGGGACATTTTCTGCAGAGGAACACGGATCCTGAAACCAGAAGTCTGAGTCAAGCAGTTATTGGATTGTAATTTAAGAGCTGTTAACCCATGCCAAAATAACATTTCATTATCAAGAGCAAGTCTTCATTTGGACGTCCTAATTAGTTAATTAGTTGGTGGTTAAGGACGATATGAGCATCTCATCAATCTCTCCATCTCAACAAAAAACTAACTATTAGGGGATCGTTGTGGTGCTGAATCATTTGAATACTGATGACTAAGGGAAGTCTGTGAGGATGACAAGCCTGGTAGTGACATCCGACAACACACAGACACTCAAAAGCCTGGTAGTGACATCCGACAACACAGACACTCAAAAGCCTGGTAGTGACATCCGACAACACACAGACACTCAAAAGCCTGGTAGTGACATCATACAACACACTCACACTCCATAGAACAGCAATTAGTTGTGACATAGTATTTGCCAGTGACATACAAGCTGCATCACATCAGGTCGTGATTGAGAGTCCCATAGGGCGGCGCACAATTGGCCCAGCGTCATCCGGGGTAGGCCGTCATTGTAAATACGAATTTGTTCTTAACTGAATTGCCTAATTTAAATACAATTTTAATTTAAAAAATATAAAAATACCTGCCAGTGACATAGTATTTGAGAGTTGCAGGACAAGAGACCTGCCAGTGACATAGTATTTGAGAGTTGCAATATGAGAGACCTGCCAGTGACATAGTACTTGAGAGTTGCAAGATGAGAGACCAGCCAGTGACATCCTGCACGAGACAGACATAATCCAGTAGAGATCCAACAAGTATTCAAACAAACAGTCAAGAGCAATAAAAATGAAAAGAGCTCGTGCTGTAAGATGATCTACGTGTTTTTCTCTGACCAGACTGATAAGATACATCTCAACATGCCCCTATTATTTTGGGTCATTGTTACAGTTGCAGGAGAGAGAGAACAATGCGGTGATTCCTATAATCAGAACCAGAGAACATTGCATTACTGCACTGTAGAAACAGAACCAGAGAACATTGCATTACTGCACTGTAGAAACAGTATGTAGAGTAAGTGAGAGAGATACTATAGAGGTACTGTAGATATACTGTGAGGTACTGTATTTATATAGAGATACTGTAGAGGTACTATTTGGGTATTTTAGATATACTGTAGATGTACTGTAGATATACTGTAGAGATAATGCAGAGGTACTGTATTTATGTAGAGATACTGTAGAGATACTGTAGATATATAGAGATACTGTATATGTACTGTATATATAGAGAGAGATACTGTAGAGGTACTGTAGATATACTGTATATGTATTGTATATGTAATGTAGAGGTAATGTAGAGATACTGTAGATATACTGTATATGTATTGTATATGTAATGTAGAGGTAATGTAGAGATACTGTAGATATATAGAGGTACTGTAGAGGTACTGTAGAGGTACTGTAGATATACTGTAGATATACTGTAGATATATAGAGATACTGTAGAGATACTGTAGAGATACTGTAGAGGTACTGTAGAGATACTGTAGATATACTGTAAATATAATGTAGAAGTACTGTAGTGATATTGTAGATATTCTGTAGAAGTACTGTAGAGGTACTGTAGAGATACTGTAGAGATACTGTAGAGGTACTGTAGAGATACTGTAGATATACTGTAGATATAATGTAGAAGTACTGTAGAGGTACTGTAGAGATACTGTACATATACTGTAGATATACTGTAGATATACTGTAGATATATAGAGATACTGTAGAGATACTGTAGAGGTACTGTAGAGATACTGTATATATACTGTAGATATAATGTAGAAGTACTGTAGAGATACTGTAGATATACTGTAGAAGTACTGTATAGGTACTGTGGAGATACTTTTTAGGTACCGTAGAGATACTTTTTTAGGTACTGTAGAGATAATGTATAGGTATTGTAGAGATACTGTAGAGGTACTATAAAGATAGAGATACTGTAGAGGTACTGTAGAGATATAGAGATATTGTATATATACTGTAGAGGTACTCTAGTATATAGAGAAACTGTAGAGATAATGTATAGGTACTGTAGAGATACTGTAGATATAATGTATATGTACTGTAGAGATACTGTAGAGATACTGTAGAGATAATGTATAGGTACTGTAGAGATACTGTAAATATATAGAGATACTGTAGAGGTACTGTAGATATACTGTATATGTATTGTATATGTACTGTAGAGATAATGTAGAGGTACTGTAGATATACTGTATATGTACTGTAGAGATATAGAGATACTGTAGAGATAATGTATAGGTACTGTAGAGATACTGTAAATATAATGTATATGTACTGTAGAGATACTGTAGAGATACTGTAGAGATAATGTATAGGTACTGTAGAGATACTGTAAATATATAGAGATAATGTAGAGGTACTGTAGATATACTGTATATGTACTGTAGAGATATAGAGATACTGTAGAGATATAGAGATACTGTAGAGGTACTGTAGAGATATAGAGGTACTGTTGAGGTACTGTTGAGGTACTGTAGAGACCAGCAGCATACCACCCTGCATACCACTGCTGGCTTGCTTCTGAAGCTAAGCAGGGTTGGTCTTGGTCAGTTCCTGGATGGGAGACCAGATGCTGCTGGAAGTGGTGTTGGAGGGCCAGTAGGAGGCACTCTTTCCTCTGGTCTAAAAAAATATCCCAATGCCCCAGGGCAGTGATTGGGGACATTGCCCTGTGTTGGGTGCCGTCTTTCGGATGGGACGTTAAACGGGTGTCCTGACTCTCTGAGGTCATTAACCCTGGTGTCCTGGCTAAATTCCCAATCTGGCCATCAAACCATCACGGTCACCTAATAATGCCCAGTTTACAATTGGCTCATTCATGCCCCTCCTCTCCCCTGTAGCTATTCCCCAGGTTGTTGCTGCAAATGAGAATGTGTTCTCAGTCAACTTACCTGGTAAAATAACGGAAAAAATAAAATAATGTATAGGTACTATAGAGGTACTGTAGATATCCTGTAGAGATAATGTATGTATCAAAATGTCAAGGCATCATGCTCGTCATAATATGAAAGTAGAGTTTGTACTGGATCAAAATAAATGTTTTGATTGTGATCAGCCATCACTGTCCTATCTAATCTATTGAAGTCTCTAGTTGACCAACATAAATGGACTGTAAAAGTCAAGTCAGCAACATGAAGCAACGTACATACATTCCACATCAAACTTCCCACAGAAAATTGGCTTCTCGCAAGCCCAAAATGCATTTTTACTTAATTTTGTCCAGTGACAGGAGTTTCTTCTTTAAATTAAGACAGAGATTTAGTCTTGAAAGCTTTAGAACATAACACCCAAGAGCAGTGGTTAATCACGGAAAAGCTTCAATCTGTGTCAAAACAAATTGTGGCCACTAAAGGAATACCTTTTTGACATTTCACCTTTATCTAGAGAAAATTCACTGACCCCAGCTATCATGTCATTCACACAGGATAACTAACCCCTTCACTTTTATAATAAGAGAGGGGATTTTGGATCCGGCCCCCAGGGTCCAACGAACCATCAAATGTTTTGATGTCACCATAGGCTTGTTATTCAGAACCACAAGTCAATAGCAAGCTGTGACAATGGAGTAATTCCATTTTCTGAGAGTACAGTATTTGTGCATTGGGGGTTCCTTTAGAGTGATCTTTATATTTTAATACAATAGTTGCTGATCAAATTCATTATTTTTAAGTAAAAGCATGGCAAGTCTTGAAGGCTGGAAGACTAATACTGCACATCTATATGATTGATAGATTCTCAATGTTTATTTCAAATCACTCCCACAATGTTACGTGTTACAGTTTGTAACATATTTAGCAAAGAATGCTACGCCATGTTTACAAAAATGATATAAGGGGGATTGGAAATGATGCAGACAATTATATTGATGGAAGCTACAATCTATCTGCAATATTAATTCCCCCCGAAAAAAAGTCCAGGGTCCTTCAGGATCTATCTCCACATCATGGCTCACTCTATATTACCTTCTACCATGAACTCTGAGTCTTAAAACCAACACGGAAATTCTACAGATCAGACACCAATGCAAAGGAAGAGACCAAAAATAACTCCAAGGCAGTATGACACCTGCACTTTTCTGTCTGGCCAAATCTCACCCGAAAGCCCAAAAATAGAGAGCTAAACTGAGGATTCCCTTGAAGCACCAGAGAGACTATCTCCGCCTCAGAGCGGGGCTGTTCCATTAGCCCCGAGTGAGGGATCATGAGTAGCATACGGACTTGAAATGACAGCAATAGCTGCTGCTCATGCTGTCTCAGGAACTCACTGCAGATCAAACACTGCAGATCAAACACTGCATATCAGGCCTGGACTAGGAGAAAGCCACTGAACACAGTCTCTTGGCGCACCCATCCCGTTAGCGGGATCATTTTCTTCAACATCTGCTGAATTGCAGAGCGCCAAATTAAAATAAAAATTACAAAAAATATTTAGTGCAATATAGCAAAACAAGTGCAATATAGCTAAACACAGCTTAGCTTGTTGTTAATCCACCTGGCATGTCAGATTTCAAAAAGCTATCCAAGTGTTTATGTTAGGACATCTCTCTCCGCAGACAAAACATTACAAACAGCTAGCAGCAAAGTAGATTGGTCACGAAAGTCAGAAAAGCAATAAAATGAATCGCTTACCTCTGATGATCTCCAGATGTTTGCACTCATGAGACTCCCAGTTACACAATAAATGTTCCTTTTCTTTGATAAAGATTATTTTTATATCCAAAAACCTCCATTTGGTTGGCGCGTTTTGTTCAGAAATCCACAGGCTTGTGCAGGTCATGACGGGCAGACGAAAATTTCAAATAGTATCCGTAAAGTTCGTAGAAACATGTCAAATGTTTTTTATAATCAATCCTCAGGTTGTTTTTACAATAAATAATAAATAATATTTCAACCGGACAGTAGCTTTTCGATAGGAGAGAGAGAGAAAATGTCTGCTCCAAGCTGTTGCGCATGCAAAACGCTGCTTCACCCAGCCATTCACTGACGCGATGTGATCATTCTAGCTCATTTTTCAGATTAAAAGCCTGAAACTATGTCTAAAGACTGTTTACACCATGTGGAAGCCATAGGGAAAGGAATCTGGTTGATATCCCTTTAAAAGGAGGGAAGGCATGCAATGGAACAGGGAGATTCGTTTCTCTTAGGCACTTCCTTGTTGGATGTTTCTCAGGTTTTCGCCTGCAATACCAGTTCTGTTATACTCACAGACAATATTTTGACAGTTTTTGGAAACTTTAGAGTGTTTTCTATCCTAATCTGACAATTATATGCATATTCTAGATTCTGGACTTGAGAAATAGGCCGTTTCATTTGGGTATGTTTTTCATCCAAACATCAAAATACTGCCCCCTACACTCAACAGGCTAACCTGCAAAACACTCATACAGCACCCCCACATCAGAGCTCTCCCCCTGCCTCTGGACATGTAATACAAAAAGACCTTATGCTTCTAGCTCATTTGGGTTTCAAAGCCGACATTGACTGGAAAACCGGGAAAATTATCCAAAGATGAGAGGATATCTTTGTGGGCTCTGGAGAAACCCATGAGTAAAACAGTGGAGTGGAAGGCATTACCTTACTGACGACAGAGACAAGTTGGGTTAGGAAACAGACAAACCCCCCAAAAGCCTTGTAAATGTGCTTTCCTTTTTTCTGGCTGTTCAACACTAATAACATACCATTAACATGCATGGTGATCTGGGAGGCCTTGTCTCAGAGCTCTAGGAGGAGTAGCACAGGATATGACGACAGTGATAAATGATGCTATGGACTTTCTCGCGTGACAAAAGAACTGGTGCACATTCTGCAACGTGTTCCTCCATCCTCTTCCATCCAGGTCCCATCATTATGTGTAATTGGGACTCGTGGCGATGTTCTTCCACTTAGCCTTTGTTGTTTAGGAATGAGGCTGCTTAAACCCACTTCTAATAAGTCACAGAGAAAGGTGTCCAATCTGTTAGAACAGAATGTTAGAATATTACATGAGATTGGATATGAAGCAATCTGCACGGACACAAGTATTGGTGCTTTGTATTATTGCGGTGCAAAAGCCCAATAGTAATATCAAGTGTCTAGCGGTCAGTCCAATGTGCCTGTCTGATGTTGTTTGTCTGACATTGACAGGGAACTGGAGACTGAATGTGTGTAACATACACACTTATCTAAAAAATAGGTATTTACATGCAAATTAAACAGGCTGTTATTGACAGCTGTCTGTAGCATGTTCCGTTATTGTAAACACAGTAGTTAACAATCACAGGGAGAGCCATCCGTCCCATCAGGCTCTGATTACAGCACTGCTCGTTAGTTATAATGGGGATACATATTATTTGCAGGCTTGCGTAATGAGGGTAAGAACAGACTCGTGCATCCTATTAGTCACCATACAGAACGTTTAGTGCAACACGAAAGTTCCCAGTAAGTCAGTCAGAGGCAGGGACTGCCACAACAACCCTTGGCAGTGTATAACAATATATACAAGTGTATTTTTTTTAAAACCTTTATTTATCTAGGCAAGTCCATTAAGAACAAATTCTTATTTACAATGACGGCCTACACCGGCCAAACCTGGACAACGCTGGGCCAATTGTGCGCTGCCCTGTGGGACTCCAAATCATGTTGTGTGTTGAGTTGTGATACAGCTCGGTGAGACTAAGTCAGTCAGAGGCAGGGACTGCCACAACAACCCTTGGCAGTGTATAACAATATTTACTGTAAGTGGTGAGAGTAACCTCAAGATACCGGCCAAACCCGGACGACGCAGGGCCAAAGTCCTATGGAACTCCCAATCACAGCCGGGTGATACAGCCTGGTGAGAGTAACCTCTAGAATATGGGAACTAATGGTCAATAGGATCCATCCAACATTTTATTTGTTTTGTAATATTGGTGCACCTTGCCTGTAAGCACAAGATAGGGGAGACTGAGGACAATTGTAACGCCTTGAATTTGACAAAACAGAAACAAGCTGGAGTGATGAAACACACAGTACATGACCATCTAGAGAGGGAGGTGATAGAGGGGGATGGAGGTAAAGAGGGAGGAAGAGAGGTAAAGAGGGAGGTGATGGAGGGTTAAAGAGGGAGGTGATAGATTGGGATAGAGGTAAAGAGGGAGGTGATGAAGAGGTAAAGAGGGAGGAAGAGAGGTAAAGAGGGAGGTGATGGAGGGTTAAGGAGGGAGGTGATAGATTGGGATAGAGCTAAAGAGGGAGGTGATGAAGAGGTAAAGAGGGAGGAAGAGAGCTAAAGAGGAAGGTGATGGAGGGTTAAAGGGGGAGGTGATGGAGGTAAAGAGGGAGGTGATGGAGGGTTAAAGGGGGAGGTGATGGAGGTAAAGGGGGAGGTGATGGAGGGGGATGGAGGTAAAAAGGGAGGTGATAGAGGGGGATGGAGGTAAAGAGGGAGGCGATAGAGGGGGTGGAGGAAAAGAGGGAGGAAGAGAGGTAAAGAGGGAGGTGATGGAGAGTTAAAGAGGGAGGTGATAGAGGGGGATGGAGGTAAAGAGGGAGGAAGAGAGGTAAAGAGGGAGGTGATGGAGGGTTAAAGAGGGAGGCGATGGAGAGGGATGGAGGTAAAGAGGGAGTTGATGGAGAGGTAAAGAGGGAGTAAATAACGAGGGATAGTGGGGGATGGTCAGGTAAAGAGGGAGGAGATACAAGGGGCTGCTAGTTTGTCATCTTTATAAGAATCTACCTATTGTTTTGTTTTTTTCCTTTACCTAAATTCCATTTGATATTGATCAGAATACAGGTGAATGTATCCTATACTTGTGCAATTAGATGCATGATTGCCCCACCACTCTATTTCTTTTACACTGCCGGGCCATCCTCAACACTAAAAGTCTGCTCTGTTGAAAATAATGGAGTGTTAGGATACTCCTGAAGAGCTATTTAATGTGAATGAGAATTTTAAATGTTGAGCATTTAGATTCCAGCTACTATAGGATTTTGTATTATTTAATACATTGGAATGGTGTCTGCGGAAGCAGGCAAAAGTACCAATTGTTTTACAGCGACCCTTCTGTCTCAAGCTCCACTGAGTGTACAAAACATTAGGAACTCCTGTTCCATCCCATGACATTCACTGACCAGGTGAATCCAGGAGAAAGATAATATCCCCATGTTAAATCCACTTCAATCCGTGTGTAGATGAAGGGGAGGAGACAGGTTAAATAAGGATTATTAAGGCTTTAGAAAATTGAGACATGGATTGTGTATGTGTGCCATTCAGAGGGTGAATGGGCAGGGCAAACGATTTACGTGTCTTTGAACAGGGTATGGTAGTAGGTGCAAGGTGCAGCAGGTTTGTGTCAAGAATTGCAACGCTGCTGGGTTTTTCACGCTCAAGTTTCCTGTGTGTATCAAGAATGGTCCACCACCCAAAGGACATCCAGCAAACTTGACAACTGTGGGAAGCATTGGAGTCAACATGGACCAGCATCCCTGTGGAACACATTCAACACCTTGTAGATTCCGTGTCCCAACGAATTGAAGCTGTTCTGAGGGCAAAAGGGGGTGCAACTCAATACTAGGACTGTGTCCCTAATGTTTTGTACACTCAGTGTAATTTATATGGTGTGTAACCGAGCACAGTGTGTGGAATTCCTTTTTTCATTTCCATTATAAACATACTGAATGTCCATGTTTCTCTTCTCTTTTCAGCTTTTCCCCATTTTATTGCTTCTCTGTTTATGTAGTTTGTGCAAATGCTTTTGGTGCATGTGCTGTAAAGTAGAACCTCCAAGAAGAGTGAGGTTCAACCAGCTTTGCCCCTCTCTGTTCACTGTCAGAACAGACCGTAGGATACGGGAAGGTGCCCAACCTGTCACACCTTGATCTGTTTCACCTGTCCTTGTGAATGTCTCCACCCTCTCCAAGTGTCTCTTATTTTCCCTAGTGTATATATCTCCCTGTGTTTCCTGTCTCTCTGTGCCAGTTTGTCTTGTATGTTTTTCTTGTCAACCAGCGTGTTTTCCCATACTCCTGCTTCTATTCTCTCTTTTGCTAGTCCTCCTGGTTTTGACCCTTGCCTGTTTTCTGGCCTCCCTGCCACTCTGTACCTCCTGGACTCTGAACAGGCTTGGACCTTTTGCATGTCCACGGCCATTCTCTTGCCTACCCTTTTGGATTGTTTAATAAATATCTAAAGACTCAAACCATCTGCCTCCCATGGTTGCAACTGAGTCTCGCCTTGTGCCCTTATACAACCTTGTCTCAGAGCATTTCATATGATTCCGTACGTAAATCCGGGATAGCATTCTAAATGGGGTGTTAAGTTTTGTATGGTATGTATTAATTTGTGGATGCCCATCACCCATTTCATATGATATTTCAAATGATATTTTACAATTTGCAAAACGCATGTTTTAAATTCTAGCTAGGTGGCTAATGTTAGCTTGGTTAGGGTTAGGTTAAGGGTTAGCTAGCAAGCAAAGTAGTAAATAGTTTAAACGTTTCTATATAGCTAAAATGCTAATGTTGTATGTGAGGAGATTCAAACTGGCAACCTTTGGGTTGCTAGACGTTTGCAATGTGCGTTTTTGCCTTATGTAACCGTGCCAAAACATAACATATCATACTATTGAGTATTCCAGATTTACATTTACTATATTACATCTAGTCTATGAGACCAGGCTGGGGTGCCTGCTTATAGAGTTGTTACAGACCAGTCAGGATGATGATGATGATACTGCAAGTCTCGGAACTTCTTATCTCAATCCAATGGCCCAAATCCAATGGCACAAAGGCCACTGTTATGGATTTGTGGAGAAAATCTATTTGTGAATACTAACGTGCTTTAAATCTTTGCATTTTCTCAGAGAAAGCATGTCTATTGGATATTTTAGGATGATTTCCAGCTGTATCTCTGAGCTGCCTGCCCCTCCCACAGTACTATGGATTATTGGACCAGCTGCTTGGAGACAGCCATTAAATGAAGTAGACAGTGAACATGCAATTACAGATGAACATGAGTTTGGTGGAAAATAAGATGATAGTAACCAATAAGTGCTTGTTAGTAAACCACAGATAAACTCCAGTTCCCTTTCTTCTTAGCCATGGCCTTGCCAGACATATGAGTCGGTCTATAAACACTATATTTGAGCATCCAGAGCTAGAGATTAGCATGGAGCCATCAGCAGCAGCAAATCAAATCAAATCAAATGTATTTATATAGCCCTTCGTACATCAGCTGATATCTCCAAGTGCTGTACAGAAACCCAGCCTAAAACCCCAAACAGCAAGCAATGCAGGTGTAGAAGCACGGTGGCTATGAAAAACTCCCTAGAAAGGCCAAAACCTAGGAAGAAACCTAGAGAGGAACCAGGCTATGAGGGGTGGAGATTATAACAGAACATGGCCAAGATGTTCAAATGTTCATAAATGACCAGCATGGTCAAATAATAATCACAGTAGTTGTCGAGGGTGCAGCAAGTCAGCACCTCAGGAGTAAATGTCAGTTGGCTTTTCATAGCCGATCACTAAGAGTATCTCTACCACTCCTGCTGTCTCTAGAGAGTTGAAAACAGCAGGTCTGGGACAGGTAGCACGTCCGGTGAACAGGTCAGGATTCCATAGCCGCAGGCAGAACATTTGAAACTGGAGCAGCAGCACGGCCTGGTGGACTGGGGACAGCAAGGAGTCATCATGCCAGGTAGTCCTGAGGCATGGTCCTAGGGCTCAAGTCCTCCGAGAGAAAGAGAGAATTAGAGAGAGCATACTTAAATTCACACAGGACACTAGATAAGACAGGAGAAATACTCCAGATATAACAGACTGACCCTAGCCCCCCAACACATACAGTGCCTTGCGAAAGTATTCGGCCCCCTTGAACTTTGTGACCTTTTGCCACATTTCAGGCTTCAAACATAAAGATATAAAACTGTATTTTTTTGTGAAGAATCAACAACAAGCGGGACACAATCATGAAGTGGAACGACATTTATTGGATATTTCAAACTTTTTTAACAAAATTGGAAAATTGGCCGTGCAAAATTATTCAGCCCCGTTAAGTTAATACTTTGTAGCGCCACCTTTTGCTGCGATTACAGCTGTAAGTCGCTTGGGGTATGTCTCTATCAGTTTTGCACATCGAGAGACTGAATTTTTTTTCCATTCCTCCTTGCAAAACAGCTCGAGCTCAGTGAGGTTGGATGGAGAGCATTTGTGAACAGCAGTTTTCAGTTCTTTCCACAGATTCTCGATTGGATTCAGGTCTGGACTTTGACTTGGCCATTCTATCACCTGGATATGTTTATTTTTGAACCATTCCATTGTAGATTTTGCTTTATGTTTTGGATCATTGTCTTGTTGGAAGACAAATCTCCGTCCCAGTCTCAGGTCTTTTGCAGACTACATCAGGTTTTCTTCCAGAATGGTCCTGTATTTGGCTCCATCCATCTTCCCATCAATTTTAACCATCTTCCCTGTCCCTGCTGAAGAAAAGCAGGCCCAAACCATGATGCTGCCACCACCATGTTTGACAGTGGGGATGGTGTGTTCAGCTGTGTTGCTTTTATGCCAAACATAACGTTTTGCATTGTTGCCAAAAAGTTCAATTTTGGTTTCATCTGACCAGAGCACCTTCTTCCACATGTTTGGTGTGTCTCCCAGGTGGCTTGTGGCAAACTTTAAACGACACTTTTTATGGATATCTTTAAGAAATGGCTTTCTTCTTGCCACTCTTCCATAAAGGCCAGATTTGTGCAATATACGACTGATTGTTGTCCTATGGACAGAGTCTCCCACCTCAGCTGTAGATCTCTGCAGTTCATCCAGAGTGATCATGGGCCTCTTGGCTGCATCTCTGATCAGTCTTCTCCTTGTATGAGCTGAAAGTTTAGAGGGACGGCCAGGTCTTGGTAGATTTGCAGTGGTCTGATACTCCTTCCATTTCAATATTATCGCTTTCACAGTGCTCCTTGGGATGTTTAAAGCTTGGGAAATCTTTTTGTATCCAAATCCGGCTTTAAACTTCTTCACAACAGTATCTCGGGCCTGCCTGGTGTGTTCCTTGTTCTTCATGATGCTCTCTGCGCTTTTAACGGACCTCTGAGACTATCACAGTGCAGGTGCATTTATACGGAGACTTGATTACACACAGGTGGATTGTATTTATCATCATTGGTCATTTAGGTCAACATTGGATCATTCAGAGATCCTCACTGAACTTCTGGAGAGAGTTTGATGCACTGAAAGTAAAGGGGCTGAATAATTTTGCACGCCCAATTTTTCAGTTTTTGATTTGTTAAAAAAGTTTGAAATATCCAATAAATGTCGTTCCACTTCATGATTGTGTCCCACTTGTTGTTGATTCTTCACAAAAAAATACAGTTTTATATATTTATGTTTGAAGCCTGAAATGTGGCAAAAGGTTGCAAAGTTCAAGGGGGCCGAATACTTTCGCAAGGCACTGTATACTACTGCAGCATAAATACTGGAGGCTGAGACAGGAGGGGTCAGGAGACACTGTGTCCCCATCCGATGATACCCCCGGACAGGGCCAAACAGGAAGGATATAACCCCACCCACTTTGCCAAAGCACAGCCCCCACACCACTAGAGAGATTTCTTCAACCACCAACTTACCATCCTGAGACAAGGCCGAGTATAGCCCACAAAGATCTCCGCCACGGCACAACCCAAGGGGGGGCGGCGCTGCCTGCAGTCCTTCCTTGTCTGGCCTGCCTCCGCTGTCAGGGCGCCTCCCCTCTTTCCAGTAATCAGCAGCTCCGCCGAGGGGCTGTAAAAACCTTTTCCCCTCTCCTTAATACCAACAAAACAACACACCCTCGGCTAGGGTGCCCACATTTCTGAGGCCTCTGACAGGACGTGCTGCAGGCACAAGTTGTCATTCATAAAAGGTTAAGGGGGTCAATGCCATTTTCATTAGGAGTCTGAGCGCATCCAGCTTGATGGGGCCGGCGTGCAGATGGAATGTCTCTGAGTGTTCTATGCAACACCACAGACAGGGAGAGCAGTAAGTACCTTGTTGGACGAGAGGGGTGGCGGGAGTCTCCTCCCCCCTACTACTACTGTTCATTAGACACTAAGACCGTGACCTCAGGTGGTTAAGCACGACATTAATGTGCTATCTGTCTAGCTGTTGCAATTACTATAATGCTAAATGTTTCTACTTCAAAATACTCTGCTTTTGGCTGTAGAGCACACATAGTATTGTATCTATCATGTAGCCTATATATAACAGTATAATTTTAGACCGTCCCCTCGCCCATACCCGGGCGCGAACCAGGGACCTTCTGCACACATCAACAACTGACACCCACGAAGCATCGTTACCCATCGCTCCACAAAAGCCGCGGACATGATTGCAATACGAGTTTACAAAAAAAAAAACATTGTGCACACGTTGTCAATTCATTCTGCTGCGTTGTAAAGAAGTGATATATTCCTAAATACCACATTTATTTATTTTACAAGGCAAGTCAGTTAAGAACACATTCTTATTTTCAATGACGGCCTAGGAACAGTGGGTTAACTGCCTTGTTCAGGGGCAGAACGACAGATTTGTACCTTGTCAGCTCGGGGGATTTGAACTTGCAACCTTTTGGTTGCTAGTCCATCGCTCTAACCACTAGGTAAATGAAATACATTTGATAAATGAAATACATTTGGAATATGGAATATAAAATTCAGTCAGCAGTGAATATGATCATGTCGAAATGATGACAGCATGAATGACTGAGAACATGAAGCCTATGAAATTCCTTTAGTGGAATTGAAGTCCTCTTGACTAGTGATAACAAAGGGTTATGATCACATACATCACATTAGGTCTCAATGGCACCCTCTGCTGGGCTTGAATCCCACTGGACTACATTCAGGGACAGGGGACATGCAATGATTCACCAGAGGACATGTTTTTAACGTGTAACAAGATGGTGCATGACACTGTGATAAATGATGTAATGATGATATAAAATCCCTCTAAATAGAAATACTTTAACTTCAACTTAGCTACAGACATGACGTGTAACATGATGTGATTGTAAACATGATCCTGCCGTTTCAGGTCGTTGAACTGATTATAACAACAACAAAAAATGAACCTATGTCCTTCTATTCCACACGGAAAGCTTGTGTAAAATATATCAGAACGCATCTAAATGTAATTTATATCAATGTCCCTTTGGTGAATCGGAATGCACTGCAGCTCAGTGCTACTCCGTGCAAATAAAGACATTATAATTTAATCGTAACTATATGGATCCTCCGGTGACTGTTGATTCTGTTATTTCGATGGGGCGTTGGAGGTTTATGTGCTACATTAGTAAGACTGGTTCTACTCATGACATCGAGAGGCTACGATTTTGACTTCGAACCCCCATGCACCAGGAAATATCATACCTGAAAAACCAGTGGGTGATTCCTCCCTTAGAAGACCATACCTGAAAAACCAGTGGCCAATTCCTCCCTTAGAGCAACCGTACAGGCAACGAAGAGGGGCTCCCCATCCCCGTTACATCTACCTTCCAGCCTCAGCTGCTGGCGAGCCATTCCACAACATTACAAATTCACCTGGTATGCAGCTATACCTCTAAGAAGAGACATCCCTTCTGGGTAGTGTTACATTCACATCTCAACAGGTAGGGGAAATGTGAAAGACACTGTTTACTCAATAGAGTTGTTTTACAAGGGAGACATTTTTATATCTAGACCTACATCAAAATAATGGCTTTTTATGACAATGAATGACGGAATACTTTAATGTCTCATAGGAAAATTTGCTTGGCATCAATACATGTATTCTTGAATCAACTGGCCTATGATGATGTGATTCTGAAGACGACCAACTTCTAGGCCATAAGACTGCTGAACAGCTTCTACCCCCAAGACATACAATTGCTGAACAGTTAATCAAAGCCCCCATCCCAGCAGGAGGCCTTTTGCCTTTTGATAGGCCGTCATTGTAAATAAGAATGTGTTCTTAACTGAGTTGCCTAGTTAAATAAAGGTGAAAAAAATATATATATATTATTTAGGGTTAGTTTTAATTAGCTGCTGAGGGGACTACGGCTCATAATAATGGCTTGAATGGAGCGAATGGAATGGCATTAAACACATGTGTTTGATGTTGTTGATACCTTTCCACCTATTCTGCTCCAGCCATTACCTCGTACCGCCAACCTGTGCTTTACAGTATTTGCTGAATTAGGCAACAGGCAATTGGCACTAATTCTATACACATTTTTGTAAAAGAGCAGAAAAGTAAATAAAAACATTATGGGGATTAGATAGGTAGATTGGGTGGGCTATTTACAGATGGACTATGTACAGCTGCAGCGATTGGTTAGCTGCTCAGATAGCTGATGTTTAAAGTTAGTGAGGGAAATCTAAGTATCCAGCTTCAGCGATTTTTGCAATTTGTTCTAGTCATTGGCAGTAGAGAACTGGAAGGAAAGGCGGCCAAAGTAGATGTTCGCTTTGGGGGTGACCGGTGAGATATACCTGCTGGAGCGCGTGCTACGGTTGGGTGTTGTTATCGTGACCAGTGAGCTGAGATAAGGCGGAGCTTTACCTATTATAGACTTATAGATGACCTGGAGCTAGTGGGTCTGGTGATGAATATGTAGCGAAGGCCAGCTGACTAGAGCATACAGGTCGCAGTGGTGGGTGGTATAAAGGGCTTTGGTAGCAAAACGGATGGCACTGTGATAAACTGCATCCAGTTTGCTGAGTAGAGTTTTGGAAGCTATTTTGTAGATGATATCGGCAAAGTCGAGGATCGGTAGGATAGTCAGTTTTGCTAAGGTAAGTTTAGCGGCGTGAGTGAAGGAGGCTTTGTTGTGAAATAGAAAGCCGATTCTAGATTTAATTTTGGATTGAAGATGTTTGATATGAGTCTGGAAGGAGAGTTTACAGTCTAGCCAGACACCTAGGTATTTGTAGTTGTCTACATATTCTAGGTGCGGGCAGCGAACGGTTAAAAAGCATGCATTTGGTTTTACTAGCATTTAAGAGCAGTTGGAGGCCACGGAAGGAGTGTTGTATGGCATTGAAGCTCGTTTGGAGGTTAGTTAGCACAGTGTCCAAGGAAGGGCCAGAAGTATACAGAATGGTGTCGTCTGCATAGAGGTGGATCAGGGAATCACCTGCAGAAAGAGCGACATCGTTGATATACACAGAGAAAAGAGTCGGCCCGAGAATTGAACACAGTGGTACCCCCATAGAGACCGCCAGAGGTCCGGACAACAGGCACTCCGATTTGACACACTGAACTCTGCAAAGTAGTTGGTGAACCAGGCGAGGCAGTCATTTGAGAAACCAAGGCTATTGAGTCTGCCGATAAGAATACGGTGATTGACAGAGTTGAAAGCCTTGGCCAGGTCGATAAAGACGGCTGGACAGTATTGTTTCTTATCAATGGCGGTTATGATATCGTTTAGTACCTTGAGCGTGGCTGAGGTGCACCCATGACCAGCTCGGAAACCGGATTGCACAGCGGAGAAGGTACGGTGGGACTCGAAATGGTCAGTGATCTGTTTGTTAACTTGGCTTTCGAAGACTTTAGAAAAGCAGGGCAGGATGGATATAGGTCTGTAACAGTTTGGGTCTAGAGTGTCTCCCCCTTTGAAGAGGGGGGTGACTGCTGCAGCTTTCCAAACTTCAGGGATCTTGGACGATGCGAAAGAGAGGTTGAACAGACTGGTAATAGGGGTTGCAACAATGGCGGTGGATCATTTTAGAAAGAGAGGGTCCAGATTGTCTAGCCCAGCTGATTTGTACAGGTCCAGGTTTTGCAGCTCTTTCAGAACATCAGGCAGGTAGCGGCGGGGGGTGCGGAGCTGTTAGCCGGGGTTGGGGTAGCCAGAAGGAAAGCATGGCCAGCCGTAGAGAAATGCTTATTGAAATGTTCAATTATTATGGATTTATCGGTGGTGACCGTGTTACCTAGCCTCAGTGCAGTGGACAGCTGGGAGGAGGTGCTCTTGTTCTCCATGGACTTTACAGAGTCCCAAAACGTTTTGGAGTTAGAGCTACAGGATGCAAATTTCTGTTTGAAAAGGCTAGCCTTTGCTTTCCTGACTGACTGCGTGTATTGGTTGCTGACTTCCCTGAACAGTTGCATATCATGGACACTATTCGATGCTATTGCAGTCCGCCACAGGATGTTTTTGTGCTGGTCAAGGGCAGCCAGATCTGGAGTGAACCAAGGGCTATATCTGTTCTTAGTTCTACATTTTTTGAAAGGTGCATGCTTAAGTGAGGAAATTACTTTTTAAAGAACGACCAATCTAATAATTGATAGCCTAGTCCAGTCTATATCAACCATTCAATCAATATATTTGTCAAATGCTGCTATTCTCTAAGCCAGACGTTCTGTGGAAAATAAGTTGATTCTTCCCGTTTGTGCTATTTATATGTATTGGTTTAATATTTAGACAAGACATACCTATTCAAAGGGTAGGCCTCTACATTAAAGGCCTAAATACATTTCATTCATGGAGCTCCGATGGATTTTCATCGTAAATTAACCAGAACAATCTTTGTCAATTACATGTTTCTTTAGTTGTCAATCGTAAAAGTATAGGGTTTAATAAAGTTATAGTGAAATGACCTTGCGTGGCGCTGTTATCGCATTAGTGGAAACCAAGACTGTTCTCAGGGCAAGTCTGACGGTTTTGACTAGCAGAAGTAACTTCTTGCAGCAGGTTAGGATAATGAACATGACAGGCTACGAGAATCGCCGTAGCAGGTTTGGAGAATCAGCTAAAATTCTAAAATTGTCCCGGAAGCGACTCGAACATATCCAGGCCTGCCTTGGGAAAAGTCTTGTTTTCCACTAATGCAATGCCACTTTCATTGTCGCAAAATCTTCATCCGGGAATCTATAAACACCGATTTGCTCGGCCGCACATCTATGCCGAAGATTTTATAACTAACCCAAGATAGACTAGATCCTGTCGTTTCCAATGGGCGCAAATGATAAACAGTGTGCAGAGCCACGCACGTGATAGTGAGATCCTATTGGTGCGTTCCAGCATTTATTTGCATTTTTCCGGTAGGGAACGCCTCCTACTGCCTCCTGGACTCCTAAACAACGCTCTTTTTGGGCAAAGGGTAAGTTTCCAAAGTTTTAAAAACGCTGCCCAATCTATTTTTGGAAACAGAAAATTGTATGGAGAGAAAATGTTTAATCGATGAGAAAATTAGCAGAATATCGGCCATCTTCTCCCACTGCCGGTCACTGGACTTCCTCTCATCACCACATTTGGTGTTGAGTGGAAACGCCAACCGGATGCTTCACATTTATATATTCGGTGAAATATCTCCTCGTTGTTCCATCTGTGTCTACTGTGGTTCGACCTTCTGCAGTCGGTAAGTGTCGAAAGGAGTGCTAGCTAAGAATTGTCCGTTACAAATCCTTTTTAATCCTTCGTTAAAACAACACGTAGAACAATACAAGCGAGGGTTACATATTGTACGGATTATTGTGTACATTGGTCTGTCATTATTATTGTTGTATCGTTGTGCATTTACAAACCGATTGACCTTATCTGTAATGTCTTCGCAGAAAGACCCGGGCTTCAATCAAATTTGACCGACCAGGTTAAAACAGACTAAAATTGAAAATGTACGCCTGCGCCAAGTTCGTCTCCACGCCGGCTCTGGTGAGTTATTTTCATCAATCTGTTGAATCCATGTTTATTTTACATCTGAATTCATATTCTCCGGCTGTGTTCGTATGGGCCTGTGTTGAACTGTCTGACAAGGGTATTGGCTAACGTTAACTAGTTTAACGTTTATGACTATGTAAGTGACACTATTTTTAGTTTCCTAGCTGTTTGCACATTCGATACTCTAAGCCGGAACTAGCTATCCGGCTTTTAAGCTATAGACTAACGTTAGTTAGCTATGAATAAAGGTCAACATGACACTTGGCTCGCTTCAGCATCCAAGTCTATCTGTAACGTTACCTAGCTTGTGACATAGCTACGATAGTTAACCCTCTGGCCTGCTTTTCTTTCTTTGTCTTTGTATGTTTGGGGCTCTCTGTCCAAGGTCATGTTTTACTTGACTAGAAACATTAACATGTTCAGGTAAAACATGTTTAACAGGTTGTTTTACTGGTAACGTAACGGTTTGACATTAGCTTGTGCAAAGTGCACTCAGCAGGTTAGTGTTTTAGCCTTGTAACGTTACTGTCACCAGGTGGCGTTGAGGAGCGAATCTTATATACTTTTTGATGACTAAGCTGGGAAAGCAGCTATGATGTTGGAATTAACGAATTGTAATGTGTTGTTGGTATGCATGTCTTGGTACAGCTCTATGATGTTCCACAATGACAGTGGCTAGCTACTGTCAAGGTGCCTGCCACAGGCCAAGGTGCACTTGTTCCGCCTTTCACGGTGGGAACCATAACACTTAGGAGTTTACTTGTCTTGAACTTTGAACCGCTGTGTGCACTTCATCTGTCATTTTATTTATTACCTTCTAGATCTTCCGTGTGTGTGCCCTTAGGCAAAAATATTTATGCATTTTTATTTCACTCAGTTTTGTCCTTGTCCCCTGGTGCAGGTCCGTGCTGGCTCCCGGACTCTTTACAGACCCTTGTCTGCCTGTATGGTGTCCAGGCCCGAGGTCAACACCGAGGTGAGTAAAGACTCTTCTTGCAGTAGGTTTTATGCTCTTCACTGTCGACTATAATGCAATGTTTTCAAGCCCCCTAATGGCCATTGATGTAGGAAGTTTTCAAGCCCCCTAATGGACATTGATGTAGGAAGTTTTCAAGCCCCCTAATGGCCATTGATGTAGGATGTTTTCAAGACCCCTAATGGACATTGATGTAGGATGTTTTCAAGCCCCCTAATGGACATTGATGTAGGAAGTGCTTTTATCCATCATTAAAAAGAGGCTTGCTTTGTTTTTCAGAACAATGTAGCCCTCATGCCACAGAGCCCCTTCACCCAAGTAGCACTGAGAGGCTTCCAGACCAGTGCTGTGAGCAGGGACATCGACACAGCCGCTAAGTTCATTGGTGCTGGAGCAGCCACGGTCGGAGTGGCTGGATCCGGTGCTGGAATTGGAACAGTGTTTGGCAGTCTCATTATTGGATATGCCAGGTAAGTCCACATCTACAAATGGATGCCTAGATATGTGCTTGTCAATGTCAGCTTTCATAAGGAAAAAAAAAAAAACTATGATTTTAAAAGCTGACTTTTACGTAGAAATGTGTTGTGTTTTGCAGGAACCCATCTCTGAAGCAGCAGCTGTTCTCCTATGCTATCCTGGGATTCGCCCTGTCTGAAGCCATGGGTCTATTCTGTTTGATGGTTGCCTTCTTAATCTTGTTTGCTATGTAACAAATCTATTGTTCATAGAAACACTGTAATTACTGATGTGACTCCATATTTTATTGTGGTTACCAAAAAAATTTTCTGTGTTGGTATCATGGAAATTTATATTTTCAAAGTCTAAATAACAAAAACATGTTTTGTAAAAATGTAAGAAATTACATAATTAAAATGCATGTATTTGACTATTTAACATATGGCAGTATGTTTTCTGTTGGGAAGTATGTTTCACCACAATCAAGAAGACAACTAGCTTCTATTGAATGTCAGCATGGGATTATACAAAGGAACTGCTTAACTTACTGTAAATCAGTCTGGCACATTTTCCAATGCATCATATGTTCGCTTCTGTGGGTCCACATTGATGCTTTTGTTGGTTCAAGTGCAGTTCTATAGAAGTATGTAAGTAGGCAGCAAGTGAATGCTTGCTTTTGTAAATGGCATTAAATAAATCTAGACAATTTGATGGTGCTAAATAGTGGTCACTGGTCCAGTTTATTTGGGATACTCTGAATGAACATGCGTAGTCTGTTTAAAAAGCCTGCAGGTGTTGATATGATTCCCTTGATAATTTTACAATATTTTTTTGGTTTGGTTAAGCTTGGATAATATTGGCTAATTTACTTAGAAATATATTTTAGAGCTTTAAGACGCCTGAACACCAGATCCAAAATATTGCCAAATTGGATGGGCCCAGAGGAAATTCATCCATAGTGTCTTTGATGCAACGATTTCTGAAGATAATTCCAATACTCTCATACATGTCGTGTAGTTTCTGGAGAAGGGTCACCCTTCATACCCCGGCTCCTGGTTGTCACATTTTCAAGACCCAGGGTTATGTTCAGTCGGCACAGAACAGAAAACATTTAACTGAGGATGGTACTACTTGATCTCATCCAAAAATATTTCTCCTTTTTGCTTTCATTTTGGACAGTTTTGCATTTGGTATTTACCTGGGTTCATTCCTCCACCCCACAAATGATAACATTTACCTTTTGTATTTAGGAGACTTCTGTAATAAATTCTCACTGTTCTGGTGGGATTCATTTCCAACTGCCCTCAACTGTAGTTGTAGTTCTTCCAAGGCCTTGTTCACCTGGACTCCCATGTCGATCCTTCCTTTGCTGACCAAGCACTTTATTCAAGATTAGATCCTCTAATAATCTGGACGCTTGTGTGCTTTATATGAAATGTTATGTTTCATTGTGGTTGTTTGGCATTGGCCTAGCATACTGCATGCACCAAATCTCTGCTGTCATATCCACACAAGGTCGTTGGAATTATCACAGCATTTATTCTCATGACTAGCTATAAAGATAATTGAAATTGACAATATACTAAAATGTATTGTCAACCGATTTCTCTTCATTTCTATAAAATTGCCGTTGCTATCTGTACAGCGGAGATGCTGCTCTCGCGAGAGTTGCACAGACGAGTTATTTCGATACGAAGGGTTGCGCTGGTGGGTAAGTGCACGAGCTCAAGGAGATTGTACACAAAGATATCGCACGTGTACCGATTTCTTGGCATTAGTGGGGATTTAAGTGTTAAGAAAAACGAGTCTGTGATAAATGCACATCCTTCATGTATTAACATTAGTAAATACAGTTAATATGGCGACCGTACTATGCAGATGTTAAGGCGGTGTGGATAGGACGAGCAAGCAAGCTAGTTGGTGATGCGGAGGAGTGGTGTGTAAACAAAACCATCGCACATTGTTTTGTAAGATTGCGCTGAATTATTTTTTGAACAATTCTAAGTAATTGGGTTTCAACTGTTTCTTCTGCATAAACGCACTATGACGTCGAGTGTCATCTTTCACAATTCGAGTTTCCACTAACCATTTTGATAAGAGATTTTTTTTGTTCTAACCCCAACAATATTCTCACTCCTGATTGGAAAAGACCATGCATTTACAAGAGGAAGCTGCCAACTTTCCATCAATAAGCTATGTCCCCAAGATAAAAATCTTTGAAAGAGCCTATAAGGTGAGGAACATTAATCTGGAATGTTCTACCTACTAAAGTACAAATCATATATATATATATTCTTTATTCCGGGTGTAAAAGGAATTCCTAAATAATGAGTGATGACAAACCGTTCTTATGTTCTGCTCCTGGATGTGGGCAGGTATGTTTTAAAAGTCCCTGTGGTTTGCTTTGTGGTTATATGTGTAATGTGTAAAGTATATATTTATCTTTTCATAGCGATTTACAAATGAAGACCATTTGGCTGTCCACGAACACAAACATGAGATGACACTAAAGTTTGGTCCAGCAAGAGGCAACAGTGTCACAGTAGCCGGTAAGCAGTGGTGGCGAAAGTACCCAGTTGTCATACTCGAGTAAAAGTAAAGATACCTTAATAGAAAGTCACCCAGTAAAATACTACTTGAGGAGAAGCCGAAAAGTATTAGGTTTGAAATATACTTAAGTATCAAAAGTATAAATAATTTAAAATTCATTATATTAAGCAAAGCAGATGGTACCATTTTTAAAATTATTTTTATTTATTTATGGATAGCCAGGGGCACACCAACACTCAGACAATATTTACAAAATATGCATTTGTGTTTAATGAGTCCACTAGACCATAGGCAGTAGGGATGACCAGGTGTTTTCTTGATAGGTCCATGACTTTCACAATGTTCCTGTCCTGCTAAGCCTTCAAAATGTAACGAGTACTTTGGGTTGTCACGGAAAATCAGTGAGTGAACAGTACCATCTTTTCGTCAGGAATGTAGTGAAGTAAAAGTTGTCAAAATAGTAAAGTACAGATTCCCTCAAACTACTTAAGTAGAACTTAAAATAATGTTTTACTGAAGTACTTTACACCACTGCTAAGTGATAGAATTCATTCAAGCGACGTGTGAGAGAGATGGCCTTCTGTTGCAGACCCAAAGCCAACACCTACACTCTTTTTGAAGTACTGTGAGGAAGTTGGACTCTTCAACGAGCTTACCAGTCCGTCCCTATGGAGCATGACTTCAAAATAGCTGCTGTGGATGACATCAACAAGGTGACTAGTTACTAACCAGTGGTTCTTTCAAGAATAACGCTCTTTACATTCATAGTACAGGTTGCTTCAGTTTTGATCTGATCTGATCTGTTGACATTTGTTTCTGACATGCAGGTGCCCTTGGATTTGTCGCCTCTTGCCACACCGATGATCATACATAACAAAATTGAGGACCACTCAGCTGTGGTGGCACATTGGGACAGCCCTCTGCCCCATCCAGAATCTACAACAAGGGATGACAAGGTAACGAATTTGGTTTACTTCATACAGTGATATCCAGGTGAATTAGTTGATATAAATGTAGGCTAGATCCTAGTTTTAGTTGGTAAATCCTAGTTTTAGTTGGTAGATCCTAGTTTTAGTTGGTAGATTCTAGTTTTAGTTGCTATATCCAAGTTTCTCAATATTAGTTGCTTGTGACACAGGGTTGGTCCTGGTTGGTCCCTGGATAGGAGACCATATGCTGCTGGAAGTGGTGTTGGAGGGCCAGTATGAGGCACTCATTCCTCTGGTCTAAAAAATATTCCATTGCCCCAGGGCAGTGATTGGGGACACTGCTCTGTGTAGGGTGCTGTCTGTCGGATGGGACGTTAAACGGGTGTCCTGACTCTCTGAGGTCATTAAAGATCCCATGGCACTTATTGTAAGAGTAGGGGTGTTGACCCCGGTGTCCTGGCTAAATTCCCTATCTGGCCCTCAAACCATTACGGTCACCTAATCATCCCCAGTTTACAATTGGCTCATTCATCCCCCTCCTCTCCCCTTTAACTATTCCCCAGGTCATTGATGTAAAGGAGAATGTGTTCTCAGTCAACTTACCTGGTAACATAACAGTAGAAAAAATAAAACTATACAGACGTACTACCATAAGTCTAGTCATACGGTATCCGTGAACCCCAAATGTATGGCTTATCAGAGATGTTGCTCAACAACATTGCATGAAGCTCAGAGTGAATTGTTCTCCGTTATGACCACCCAGTGTAATGGAGTTGATCTACAGTTTAAAATATTTTGTCTTCTCAGAATGAAGTTTATACTCATTTGCAGCACCTTTTTGAATAGTTTCTTCACAGACTAACCACCTTTCTGAATAGCTTCTTCACAGACTAACCACCTTTCTGAATAGCTTCTTCACAGACTAACCACCTTTCTGAATAGCTTCTTCACAGACTAACCACCTTTCTGAATAGCTTCTTAACAGACTAATCACCTTTCTGAATAACTTCTTCACAGACTAACCACCTTTCTGAATAGCTTCTTCACAGACTAACCACCTTTCTGAATAGCTTCTTCACAGACTAACCACCTTTCTGAATAGCTTCTTCACAGACTAACCACCTTTCCGAATAGCTTCTTCACAGACTAACCACCTTTCTGAATAGTTTCTTCACAGACTAACCACCTTTCTGAATAGCTTCTTCACAGACTAATCACCTTTCTGAATAGCTTCTTCACAGACTAACCACCTTTCTGAATAGCTTCTTCACAGACTAACCACCTTTCTGAATAGCTTCTTCACAAACTAACCACTTATTTTTCTGGGAGCAGTGAATAGTCTCACTGTACTGTTTTATCCGATGAAACGCTGATTCTCTTCCACACTGCTTTGATTGATGGTTTCACTCCTTCACAAAAAGAAACACATTTCTACCAGAACTGTACAAATGGTTTGGATAAAGAAATCACTTTTGGGCTATATTTTGTACACCAGACCCATAGAGTACTAACTGATAATCAAATAGTTACTATCTTTGTAAACGGTATCTAGAAAATGGTTTTCGTTGGAACTATTCATGCAGCTAAGGTCTCTAATGGTGTTTTCTGGAGTTATCTTTGCAGCCGTCCTCACTGCCAAGCTCTACTATAGTCCATCCTGCATCTCTCCAAGTCCCCAATGTGCTTCTAGCAACCTCAGATGCTAGTGTTGTTATACAGCAAGCTCTCCCATCGCCAACATCTAGCTCTGTAATTACCCAAGCCTCATCCTCTAAAAGGCCAATAGTGTAAGTAAGTCAAAAAAATATATATATATATACAGTGCCTTGCGAAAGTATTCGGCCCCCTTGAACTTTGTGACCTTCTGCCACATTTCAGGCTTCAAACATAAAGATATAAAATTGTATTTTTTTGTGAAGAATCAACAACAAATGGGACACAATCATGAAGTGGAACGACATTTATTGGATATTTCAAACTTTTTTAACAAATCAAAAACTGAAAAATTGGGCGTGCAAAATTATTCAGCCCCTTAAATTAATACTTTGTAGCACCACCTTTTGCTGCGATTACAGCTGTAAGTCGCTTGGGGTATGTCTCTATCAGTTTTGCACATCGAGAGACTGAAATGTTTTCCCATTCCTCCTTGCAAAACAGCTCGAGCTCAGTGAGGTTGGATGGAGAGCATTTGTGAACAGCAGTTTTCAGTTCTTTCCACAGATTCTCGATTGGATTCAGGTCTGGACTTTGACTTGGCCATTCTAACACCTGAATATGTTTATTTTTGAACCATTCCATTGTAGATTTTGCTTTATGTTTTGGGTCATTGTCTTGTTGGAAGACAAATCTCCGTCCCAGTCTCAGGTCTTTTGCAGACATTCCTCCAGAATGGTCCTGTATTTGGCTCCATCCATCTTCCCATCAATTTTAACCATCTTCCCTGTCCCTGCTGAAGAAAAGCAGGCCCAAACCATGATGCTGCCACCACCATGTTTGACAGTGGGGATGGTGTGTTCAGCTGTGTTGCTTTTACGCCAAACATAACGTTTTGCATTGTTGCCAAAAAGTTCAATTTTGGTTTCATCTGACCAGAGCACCTTCTTCCACATGTTTGGTGTGTCTCCTAGGTGGCTTGTGGCAAACTTTAAACAACACTTTTTATGGATATCTTTAAGAAATGGCTTTCTTCTTGCCACTCTTCCATAAAGGCCAGATTTGTGCAATATACGACTGATTGTTGTCCTATGGACAGAGTCTCCCACCTCAGCTGTAGATCTCTGCAGTTCATCCAGAGTGATCATGGGCCTCTTGGCTGCATCTCTGATCAGTCTTCTCCTTGTATGAGCTGAAAGTTTAGAGGGACGGCCAGGTCTTGGTAGATTTGCAGTGGTCTGATACTCCTTCCATTTCAATATTATCGCTTGCACAGTGCTCCTTGGGATGTTTAAAGCTTGGGAAATATTTTTGTATCCAAATCCGGCTTTAAACTTCTTCACAACAGTATCTCGGACCTGCCTGGTGTGTTCCTTGGTCTTAATGATGCTCTCTGCGCTTTTAACGGACCTCTGAGACTATCACAGTGCAGGTGCATTTATACGGAGACTTGATTACACACAGGTGGATTGTATTTATCATCATTAGTCATTTAGGTCAACATTCAGAGATCCTCACTGAACTTCTGGAGAGAGTTTGCTGCACTGAAAGTAAAGGGGCTGAATAATTTTGCACGCCCAATTTTTCAGTTTTTGAATTGTTAAAACAGTTTGAAACATCCAATAAATGTCGTTCCACTTCATGATTGTGTCCCACTTGTTGTTGATTCTTCACAAAAAAATACAGTTTTATATCTTTATGTTTGAAGCCTGAAATGTGGCAAAAGGTCGCAAAGTTCAAGGGGGCCGAATACTTTCGCAAGGCACTGTATATGTTTAGATATTTTTTTGTCCATTTTTTTAAATGTTATTTTTTAGCTTGATTTATTTCTTGGAATAATTTTTGTGCTATTATGTCTTTATTATATTGCATTTCGTGGTCAGATGGTTCATTAAAAAGTTTACTCTTTGGTTTGATGTCAGTCACCAGGACTGGTACCATATTGTGTGAATACAAATTCATTTAATTAGGCTGTTAAGTTATGTTCCTTTGATTGCCGGTTAAGTTTATTAATACATTTTTTTTTGTAGTGTAAAGTGTATCATAATTTTCTTAAATTATATATTTTTTGAAAAACTATCTAATTGCTGTTTGTTGTGTAACCCATAGTGTCTTTTGTCTTCGCTCCAGTCCAGTCTCTGGCACTTTCCCCATACTCTTTCAGCTGCCTAATGGACAGACCATGCCCGTCGCTATCCCAGCAACCATTGCATCCCGTGTACACATTCCAATCGCCATTCCTGTAAGTATTGCAAGTCTTGTTTTATGGAGTTCCATTGTGTATTGTATCGAATGTATTGATTTCCAATGGGCTGTAGTGGTTAGAGCATTGGGACAGCTGCTGGATCGAATCCCCGAGCCGACAAGGTAAAAATCTGTCATTCTGCCCCTGAGCAAGGCACTGAACCCTGGGCGCCGAATAGGTGGATGTCGATTATGGCAGACCCCGCACCTCTCTGAATCAGAGGGTTTGGGTTAAATGCGGAAGACACATTTCAGTTGAATGCATTCAGTTGTACTTCTGACTAAGTATCCCCCCTTTCCCCTTTCCCAATCACTCGGGCACATTTCCACTAGGCCTATACCCACGTTCCAGTAGTTAATGTCTTATCTGCATTCTGCCCCTAGAGGTCCCTATTTACTGCTTTGTCTTTTGCATGTGTTGCATAGGCAAGGGATGATGGGGGATCTAATGTGCCTGAGAAGAGAGCAGCTGTATGTCACCATGGCAAAGACATTGAGTAGGCCAAAAAGTTACTTGGCCCCATCCAGAGTGCCATTTGTCCTTGTACAATTTGAATCACCACACTTGACTTCTGGCAGACTGGATGGACCATGCCGGATGTGTGTCACAATCAATTAACATTATGATCTGGATATTACGTTTCAGTGTCCGTTGAGGACATTGGCTGATATATCCATATCATACGTGCTATAGAGGTTTCTGTCCCTGGTTCCCCCAGAGCCACGTCTCTCTGTCCCTGGTTCCCCCAGAGCCACGTCTCTCTATCCCTGGTTCCCCCAGAGCCACGTCTCTCTGTCCCTGGTTCCCCCAGAGCCACGTCTCTCTGTCCCTGGTTCCCCCAGAGCCACGTCTCTCTGTCCCTGGTTCCCCCAGAGCCACGTCTCTCTGTCCCTGGTTCCCCCAGAGCCACGTCTCTCTGTCCCTGGTTCCCCCAGAGCCACGTCTCTCTGTCCCTGGTTCCCCCAGAGCCACGTCTCTCTGTCCCTGGTTCCCCCAGAGCCACGTCTCTCTGTCCCTGGTTCCCCCAGAGCCACGTCTCTCTATCCCTGGTTCCCCCAGAGCCACGTCTCTCTATCCCTGGTTCCCCCAGAGCCACGTCTCTCTATCCCTGGTTCCCCCAGAGCCACGTCTCTCTATCCCTGGTTCCCCCAGAGCCACGTCTCTCTATCCCTGGTTCCCCCAGAGCCACGTCTCTCTAGAGAAAGTAGATCTAGCTGGTCTCTCATAATATAATAGAGACAATAGATCTTTCTGGTCAGTCATAGTATAATAGAGAATGTAGTTCCAGCTGGTCTGTCATAATATATTACAGACATTAGATCTAGCTGGTCTGTCATAATTTAATACAGTAGATCTAGCTGGTCTGTCAATGTAATTGTGACAGTAGATCTAGCTGGTCTGTCATAATGTAATAGAGACAGTAGATCTAACTGGTCTGTCATAATAAATTAGAGACAGTAGATCTAACTGGTCTGTCATAATATAATAGGGACAATAGATCTAGCTGGACAGTCATAATAGAATAGAGACAGTAGATCTGGCTGGTCTGTCATAATACAACAAAGACAGTAGATCTAGCCTGTCTGTCATAATGTAATAGTGACAGTAGATCTAGCTGGTCTATAATAATATAATAGAGACAGTAGATCTTGCTGGTCTGTCATAATGTAATAGTGACAGTATATCTAGCTGGTCTATCATAATGTCATAGTGACAGTAGATCTAGCTGGTCTGTCATAATATATTAGAGAGAGTAGATCTAGCTGGTCTGTCATAATACAACAGAGACTGTAGATCTAGCTGGTCTGTCATAATATAATAGAGACAGTAGATCTAGCTGGTCTCTCATAACATAATAGAGACAATAGATCTTGCTGGTCAGTCATAGTATAATAGAGAATGTAGTTCCAGCTGGTCTGTCATAATATATTACAGACATTAGATCTAGCTGGTCTGTCATAATTTAATAGAGACAGTAGATCTAGCTGGTCTGTTAATGTAATAGTGACAGTAGATCTAGCTGGTCTGTCATAATGTAATAGTGACAGTAGATCTAGCTGGTCTGTCATAATAAATTAGAGACAGTAGATCTAACTGGTCTGTCATAATAAATTAGAGACAGTAGATCTAACTGGTCTGTCATAATATAATAGGGACAATAGATCTAGCTGGACAGTCATAATAGAATAGAGACAGTAGATCTAACTGGTCTGTCATAATATAATAGGGACAATAGATCTAGCTGGTCTGTCATAATGTAATAGTGACAGTAGATCTAGCTGGTCTGTCATTATATATTAGAGACAGTAGATCTAGCTGGTCTGTCATAATGTATTAGAGACAGTAGATCTTGCTGGTCTGTCATAATGTAATAGTGACAGTATATCTAGCTGGTCTATCATAATGTCATAGTGACAGGCAATCTAGCTGGTCTGTCATAATAAATTAGAGACAGTAGATCTAGCTGGTCTGTCATAATTTAATAGTGACAGAAGATCTAGCTGGTCTATAATAATATAATAGAGACAGTAGATCTAGCTGGTCTGTCATAATGTAATAGTGACAGTAGATCTAGCTGGTCTGTCATAATATATTAGAGACAGTAGATCTAGCTGGTCTGTCGTAATATAATAGAGACAGTAGATCTAGCTTGTCTGTCATATAATAGAGACAGTAGATTTAGCTGATCTATCAAATTATAACGGAGACAGTAGATCTAGCTGGTCTGTCATAATCTAAAAGAGCCAGTAGATCTTGGTGTTCTGTCATAATATAAAAGAGATGGTAGATTAAGCTGGTCAGTCATAATATATTAGAGACAGTAGATCTTGCTGGTCGGTCATTATATAATTGAGACAGTAGATCTAGCTGGTCTATAATAATATAATAGAGACACTAGATCTAGCTTGTCTGTCATAATTTAATAGAGACAGTAGTTCTTGCGGGTCTGTCAATATATTATAGAGACAGTTGATCTTGCTGGTCTGTCATAATATATTAGAGACAATAGATTTAGCTGATCTATCATAGTATAATAGAGAATGTAGATCCAGCTGGTCTGTCATAATATATTAGAGACAGTAGATTTAGCTGATCTATCATAGTATAATAGAGAATGTAGATCCAGCTGGTCTGTCATAATTTAATAGAGACAGTAGATAAAGCTGGTCTGTTGTAATATAATAGAGACAGTAGACGTAGCTTCTCTGTCATATTATAATAGAGACAGTAGATCTAGCTGGTCTGTCGTAATATAATAGAGACAGTAGATCTAGCTTGTCTGTCATATAATAGAGACAGTAGATTTAGCTGATCTATCAAATTATAACGGAGACAGTAGATCTAGCTGGTCTGTCATAATCTAAAAGAGCCAGTAGATCTTGGTGTTCTGTCATAATATAAAAGTGATGGTAGATCTTGCTGGTCTGTCATAATATATTAGAGAC
Organism: Oncorhynchus mykiss; assembly: GCF_013265735.2. Classification (NCBI taxonomy): domain Eukaryota; kingdom Metazoa; phylum Chordata; class Actinopteri; order Salmoniformes; family Salmonidae; genus Oncorhynchus; species Oncorhynchus mykiss. The sequence goes on from NC_048586.1 coordinate 45,185,578, forward strand.
AGTAGATCTTGCTGGTCGGTCATAATATAATTGAGACAGTAGATCTAGCTGGTCTATAATAATATAATAGAGACAGTAGATCTAACTTGTCTGCCATAATTTAATAGACACAGTAGTTCTTGCGGGTCTGTCAATATATTATAGAGACAGTTGATCCAGCTGGTCTGTCATACTATATTAGAGACAATAGATTTAGCTGATCTATCATAGTATAATAGAGAATGTAGATCCAGCTGGTCTGTTATAATTTAATAGAGACAGGAGATAAAGCTGGTCTGTCATAATATGAGACTGTAGATCAAGCTGGTCTGTCATAATAAATTAGAGACAGTAGATCTAACTGGTCTGTCATAATATAATAGAGACAGTAGATCTAGCTGGTCTGCCATAATATGAGACTGTAGATCAAGCTGGTCTGTCATAATAAATTAGAGACAGTAGATCTAACTGGTCTGTCATAATATCATAGGGACAATAGATCTAGCTGGACATTCATAATAGAATAGAGACAGTAGATCTGGCTGGTCTGTCATAATATATTAGAGACAGTAGATCTAGCCTGTCTGTCATAATGTAATAGTGACAGTAGATCTAGCTGGTCTATCATAATGTAATAGTGACAGTAGATCTAGCTGGTCTGTCATAATACAACAGAGACTGTAGATCTAGCTGCTCTGTCATAATATAACAGAGACAGTAGATCTAGCTGGTCTCTCATAATATAATAGAGACAATAGATCTTGCTGGTCAGTCATAGTATAATAGAGAATGTAGTTCCAGCTGGTCTGTCATAATATATTACAGACATTAGATCTAGCTGGTCTTTCATAATTTAAAGAGACAGCAGATCTAGCTGGTCTGTCATAATATAATAGAGACAGTAGATCTAGCTTGTCTGTCATATAATAGAGACAGTAGATTTAGCTGATCTATCAAATTATAACGGAGACAGTAGATCTAGCTGGTCTGTCATAATCTAAAAGAGCCAGTAGATCTTGGTGTTCTGTCATAATATAAAAGAGATGGTAGATTAAGCTGGTCAGTCATAATATATTAGAGACATTAGATCTTGCTGGTCGGTCATAATATAATTGAGACAGTAGATCTAGCTGGTCTTTAATAATATAATAGAGACAGTAGATCTAGGTTGTCTGTCATAATTTAATAGAGACAGTAGTTCTTGCGGGTCTGTCAATATATTATAGAGACAGTTGATCCAGCTGGTCAGTCATAATATATTAGAGACAATAGATTTAGCGGATCTATCATAGTATAATAAGAGAATGTAGATCCAGCTGGTCTTTCATAATTTAATAGAGACAGTAGATAAAGCTGGTCTGTTGTAATATAATAGAGACAGTAGACGTAGCTTCTCTGTCATATTATAATATAGTAGGTAGATCTTGCTGGTCTGTCATAATATATTAGAGGCAGTAGATCTAGCTGGTCTGCCATTATGTAATGGAGACAGTAGATCTAGCTGGTCTGTCATAATTTAATAGTGACAGTAGAACTTGCTGGTCTGTCATAATGCAATAGTGACAGTAGATCTAGCTGGTTCTGTCATAATGTAATAGTGACAGTAGAACTAGCTGGTCTGTCATAATGCAATAGTGACAGTATATCTAGCTGGTCTGTCATAATGTAATAGTGACAGTAGATCTAGCTGGTCTGTCATAATTTAATAGCGACAGGAGATAAAGCTGGTCTGTCATAATCTAAAAGAGCCAGTAGATCTTGGTGTTCTGTCATAATATTAAATAGATGGTAGATTAAGCTGGTCAGTCATAATATATTAGAGATAGTAGATCTTGCTGGTCGGTCATAATATAATAGAGACAGTAGATCTAGCTTGTCTGTCATAATATAAAAGAGATGGTAGATCCAGCTGGTCTGTCATAATATATTAGAGACAGTAGATATAGCTGATCTATCATAGTATAATAGAGAATGTAGATCCAGCTGGTCTGTCATAATATATTAGAGACAGTAGATTTAGCTGATCTATCATAGTATAGTAGAGAATGTAGATCCAGCTGGTCTGTCATAATATATTAGAGACAGTAGATCTTGCTGGTCAGTCATAGTATAATAGAGAATGTAGTTCCAGCTGGTCTGTCATAATATATTACAGACATTAGATCTAGCTGGTCTTTCATAATTTAAAGAGACAGCAGATCTAGCTGGTCTGTCATAATATAATAGAGACAGTAGATCTAGCTTGTCTGTCATATAATAGAGACAGTAGATTTAGCTGATCTATCAAATTATAACGGAGACAGTAGATCTAGCTGGTCTGTCATAATCTAAAAGAGCCAGTAGATCTTGGTGTTCTGTCATAATATAAAAGAGATGGTAGATTAAGCTGGTCAGTCATAATATATTAGAGACATTAGATCTTGCTGGTCGGTCATAATATAATTGAGACAGTAGATCTAGCTGGTCTTTAATAATATAATAGAGACAGTAGATCTAGGTTGTCTGTCATAATTTAATAGAGAGAGTAGTTCTTGCGGGTCTGTCAATATATTATAGAGACAGTTGATCCAGCTGGTCAGTCATAATATATTAGAGACAATAGATTTAGCGGATCTATCATAGTATAATAAGAGAATGTAGATCCAGCTGGTCTTTCATAATTTAATAGAGACAGTAGATAAAGCTGGTCTGTTGTAATATAATAGAGACAGTAGACGTAGCTTCTCTGTCATATTATAATATAGTAGGTAGATCTTGCTGGTCTGTCATAATATATTAGAGGCAGTAGATCTAGCTGGTCTGCCATTATGTAATGGAGACAGTAGATCTAGCTGGTCTGTCATAATTTAATAGTGACAGTAGAACTTGCTGGTCTGTCATAATGCAATAGTGACAGTAGATCTAGCTGGTCTGTCATAATGTAATAGTGACAGTAGAACTAGCTGGTCTGTCATAATGCAATAGTGACAGTATATCTAGCTGGTCTGTCATAATGTAATAGTGACAGTAGATCTAGCTGGTCTGTCATAATTTAATAGAGACAGGAGATAAAGCTGGTCTGTCATAATCTAAAAGAGCCAGTAGATCTTGGTGTTCTGTCATAATATTAAATAGATGGTAGATTAAGCTGGTCAGTCATAATATATTAGAGATAGTAGATCTTGCTGGTCGGTCATAATATAATAGAGACAGTAGATCTAGCTTGTCTGTCATAATATAAAAGAGATGGTAGATCCAGCTGGTCTGTCATAATATATTAGAGACAGTAGATATAGCTGATCTATCATAGTATAATAGAGAATGTAGATCCAGCTGGTCTGTCATAATATATTAGAGACAGTAGATTTAGCTGATCTATCATAGTATAGTAGAGAATGTAGATCCAGCTGGTCTGTCATAATATATTAGAGACAGTAGATTTAGCTGATCTATCATAGTATAATAGAGACAGTAGTTCTAGCTGGTCTGCCATAATATGAGACTGTAGATCAAGCTGGTCTGTCATAATAAATTAGAGACAGTAGATCTAACTGGTCTGTCATAATATAATAGGGACAATAGATCTAGCTGGGCAGTCATAATAGAATAGAGACAGTAGATCTGGCTGATCTGTCATAATACAACAGAGACAGTAGATCTAGCCTGTCTGGCATAATGTAATAGCGACAGTAGATCTAGCTGGTCTATAATAATATAATAGAGAGAGTAGATCCTGTTGGTCTGTCATAATGTAATAGTGACAGTATATCTAGCTAGTCTATCATAATGTAATAGTGACAGTAGATCTAGCTGGTCTGTCATAATATATTAGAGACAGTAGATCTAGCTGGTCTGTCATAATACAACAGAGACTATAGATCTAGCTGGTCTGTCATAATACAACAGAGACTGTAGATCTAGCTGGTCTCTCATAATATAATAGAGACAATAGATCTTGCTGGTCAGTGATAATGTAATAGTGACAGTAGATCTAGCTGGTCTGTCATAATATATTACAGACATTAGATCTAGCTGGTCTTTCATAATTTAATAGAGACAGTATATCTAGCTGGTCTGTCATAATGTAATAGTGACAGTAGATCTAGCTGGTCTGTCATAATGTAATAGTGACAGTAGATCTAGCTGGTCTGTCATTATATATTAGAGACGGTAAATCTAGCTGGTCTATCATAATACAACAGAGACAGTAGACCTAACTGGTCTGTCATAATGTATTAGAGACAGTAGATCTAGCAGGTCTGTCATAATTTAAAAGAGACAGTAGATCTAGCTGGTCTGTCATAAGTTAATAGAGACAGGAGATAAAGCTAGTCTGTTGTAATATAATAGAGACAGCAGACGGAGCTTCTTTGTCATAATACAACAAAGACAGTAGATCTAGCTGGTATGTCATAATACAACAGAGACAGGCAATCTAGCTGGTCTGTCATAATAAATTAGAGACAGTAGATCTAGCTGGTCTGTCATAATTTAATAGTGACAGAAGATCTAGTTGGTCTGTCATAATGTATTAGAGACAGTAGATCTAGCTGGTCTGTAATAATGTAATAGTGACGGTAGATCTAGCTGGTCTGTCATAATGTAATAGTGACAGTAGAACTAGCTGGTCTGTCATAATGTAATAGTGACAGTAGATCTAGCTGGTCTGTCATAATGTAATTGTGCCAGTAGATCTAGCTGGTCTGTCATAATTTAATAGAGACAGGAGATAAAGCTGGTCTGTTGTAATATAATAGAGAAAGCAGACGTAGCTTCTCTGTCATAATATAATAGAGACAGTAGATCTAGCTGGTCTGCCATAATATGAGACTGTAGATCAAGCTGGTCTGTCATAATAAATTAGAGACAGTAGATCTAACTGGTCTGTCATAATATAATAGGGACAATAGATCTAGCTGGACAGTCATAATGTAATAGTGACAGTAGATCTAGCTGGTCTATAATAATATATTAGAGACAGTACATCTTGCTGGTCTGTCATAATGTAATAGTGACAGTAGATCTAGCTGGTCTGTCATAATGTAATAGTGACAGTTGGTCTAGCTGGTCTGTCATTATATACTAGAGACGGTAAATCTAGCTGGTCTGTCATTATACAACAGAGACAGTAGATCTAACTGGTCTGTCATAATAAATTAGAGACAGTAGATCTAACTGGTCTGTCATAATATAATAGAGACAGTAGATCTAGCTGGTCTGCCATAATATGAGACAGTAGATCTAACTGGTCTGTCATAATATAATAGGGACAATAGATCTAGCTGGACAGTCATAATAGAATAGAGACAGTAGATCTGGCCTGTCTGGCATAATGTAATAACGACAGTAGATCTAGCTGGTCTATAATAATATAATAGAGAGAGTAGATCCTGTTGGTCTGTCATAATGTAATAGTGACAGTATATCTAGCTAGTCTATCATAATGTAATAGTGACAGTAGATCTAGCTGGTCTGTCATAATATATTAGAGACAGTAGATCTAGCTGGTCTGTCATAATACAACAGAGACTATAGATCTAGCTGGTCTGTCATAATACAACAGAGACTGTAGATCTAGCTGGTCTCTCATAATATAATAGAGACAATAGATATTGCTGGTCAGTCATAGTATAATAGAGAGTGTAGTTCCAGCTGGTCTGTCATAATATATTACAGACATTAGATCTAGCTGGTCTTTCATAATTTAATAGAGACAGTAGATCTAGCTGGTCTGTCATAATGTAATAGTGACAGTAGATCTAGCTGGTCTGTCATAATGTAATAGTGACAGTAGATCTAGCTGGTCTGTCATTATATATTAGAGACGGTAAATCTAGCTGGTCTATCATAATACAACAGAGACAGTAGACCTAACTGGTCTGTCATAATGTATTAGAGACAGTAGATCTAGCAGGTCTGTCATAATTTAAAAGAGACAGTAGATCTAGCTGGTCTGTCATAAGTTAATAGTGACAGTTGGTCTAGCTGGTCTGTCATTATATATTAGAGACGGTAAATCTAGCTGGTCTGTCATTATACAACAGAGACAGTAGATCTAACTGGTCTGTCATAATAAATTAGAGACAGTAGATCTAACTGGTCTGTCATAATATAATAGAGACAGTAGATCTAGCTGGTCTGCCATAATATGAGACAGTAGATCTAACTGGTCTGTCATAATGTAAAAGGGACAATAGATCTAGCTGGACAGTCATAATAGAATAGAGACAGTAGATCTGGCTGATCTGTCATAATACAACAGAGACAGTAGATCTAGCCTGTCTGGCATAATGTAATAGCGACAGTAGATCTAGCTGGTCTATAATAATATAATAGAGAGAGTAGATCCTGTTGGTCTGTCATAATGTAATAGTGACAGTATATCTAGCTAGTCTATCATAATGTAATAGTGACAGTAGATCTAGCTGGTCTGTCATAAGATATTAGAGACAGTAGATCTAGCTGGTCTGTCATAATACAACAGAGACTATAGATCTAGCTGGTCTGTCATAATACAACAGAGACTGTAGATCTAGCTGGTCTCTCATAATATAATAGAGACAATAGATATTGCTGGTCAGTCATAGCATAATAGAGAGTGTAGTTCCAGCTGGTCTGTCATAATATATTACAGACATTAGATCTAGCTGGTCTTTCATAATTTAATAGAGACAGTAGATCTAGCTGGTCTGTCATAATGTAATAGTGACAGTAGATCTAGCTGGTCTGTCATAATGTAATAGTGACAGTAGATCTAGCTGGTCTGTCATTATATATTAGAGACGGTAAATCTAGCTGGTCTATCATAATACAACAGAGACAGTAGACCTAACTGGTCTCTCATAATATAATAGAGACAATAGATATTGCTGGTCAGTCATAGTATAATAGAGAGTGTAGTTCCAGCTGGTCTGTCATAATATATTACAGACATTAGATCTAGCTGGTCTTTCATAATTTAATAGAGACAGTAGATCTAGCTGGTCTGTCATAATGTAATAGTGACAGTAGATCTAGCTGGTCTGTCATTATATATTAGAGACGGTAAATCTAGCTGGTCTATCATAATACAACAGAGACAGTAGACCTAACTGGTCTGTCATAATGTATTAGAGACAGTAGATCTAGCAGGTCTGTCATAATTTAAAAGAGACAGTAGATCTAGCTGGTCTGTCATAAGTTAATAGAGACAGGAGATAAAGCTGGTCTGTTGTAATATAATAGAGACAGCAGACGGAGCTTCTCTGTCATAATGCAACAGAGACAGGCAATCTAGCTGGTCTGTCATAATAAATTAGAGACAGTAGATCTAGCTGGTCTGTCATAATTTAATAGTGACAGAAGATCTAGCTGGTCTATAATAATATAATAGTGACAGTAGATCTAGCTGGTCTGTCATAATGTAATAGTGACGTTAGATCTAGCTAGTCTATCATAATGTAATAGTGACAGTAGATCTAGCTGTTCTGTCATGATATATTAGAGACAGTAGATCTAGCTGGTCTGTCATAATACAACAGAGACTATAGATCTAGCTGGTCAGTCATAATACAATAGAGACTGTAGATCTAGCTGGTCTCTCATAATATAATAGAGACAATAGATATTGCTGGTCAGTCATAGTATAATAGAGAGTGTAGTTCCAGCTGGTCTGTCATAATATATTACAGACATTAGATCTAGCTGGTCTTTCATAATTTAATAGAGACAGTAGATCTAGCTGGTCTGTCATAATGTAATAGTGACAGTAGATCTAGCTGGTCTGTCATAATGTAATAGTGACAGTAGATCTAGCTGGTCTGTCATTATATATTAGAGACGGTAAATCTAGCTGGTCTGTCATTATACAACAGAGACAGTAGATCTAACTGGTCTGTCATAATAAATTAGAGACAGTAGATCTAACTGGTCTGTCATAATATAATAGAGACTGTAGATCTAGCTGGTCTGCCATAATATGAGACAGTAGATCTAACTGGTCTGTCATAATATAATAGGGACAATAGATCTAGCTGGACAGTCATAATAGAATAGAGACAGTAGATCTGGCTGATCTGTCATAATACAACAGAGACAGTAGATCTAGCCTGTCTGGCATAATGTAATAGCGACAGTAGATCTAGCTGGTCTATAATAATATAATAGAGAGAGTAGATCCTGTTGGTCTGTCATAATGTAATAGTGACAGTATATCTAGCTAGTCTATCATAATGTAATAGTGACAGTAGATCTAGCTGGTCTGTCATAATATATTAGAGACAGTAGATCTAGCTGGTCTGTCATAATACAACAGAGACTATAGATCTAGCTGGTCTCTCATAATATAATAGAGACAATAGATATTGCTGGTCAGTCATAGTATAATAGAGAGTGTAGTTCCAGCTGGTCTGTCATAATATATTACAGACATTAGATCTAGCTGGTCTTTCATAATTTAATAGAGACAGTAGATCTAGCTGGTCTGTCATAATGTAATAGTGACAGTAGATCTAGCTGGTCTGTAATAATGTAATAGTGACAGTAGATCTAGCTGGTCTGTCATAATACAACAGAGACTATAGATCTAGCTGGTCTGTCATAATACAACAGAGACTGTAGATCTAGCTGGTCTCTCATAATATAATAGAGACAATAGATATTGCTGGTCAGTCATAGTATAATAGAGAGTGTAGTTCCAGCTGGTCTGTCATAATATATTACAGACATTAGATCTAGCTGGTCTTTCATAATTTAATAGAGACAGTAGATCTAGCTGGTCTGTCATAATGTAATAGTGACAGTAGATCTAGCTGGTCTGTCATAATGTAATAGTGACAGTAGATCTAGCTGGTCTGTCATTATATATTAGAGACGGTAAATCTAGCTGGTCTATCATAATACAACAGAGACATTAGACCTAACTGGTCTGTCATAATGTATTAGAGACAGTAGATCTAGCAGGTCTGTCATAATTTAAAATAGACAGTAGATCTAGCTGGTCTGTCATAAGTTAATAGAGACAGGAGATAAAGCTGGTCTGTTGTAATATAATAGAGACAGCAGACGGAGCTTCTCTATCATAATACAACAAAGACAGTAGATCTAGATGGTCTGTCATAATTTAATAGTGACGTTAGATCTAGCTGGTCTATAATAAAATAATAGTGACAGTAGATCTATCTGGTCTGTCATAATATAATAGAGACAGTAGATCTATCTGGTCGGTCATAATGTAATAGTGACAGTATATCTAGCTGGTCTATCATAATGTCATAGTGTCAGTAGATCTAGCTGGTCTGTCATAATATATTAGAGACAGTAGATCTAGCTGGTCTGTCATAATACAACAGAGACTATAGATCTAGCTGGTCTGTCATAATACAACAGAGACTGTAGATCTAGCTGGTCTGTCATAATGTAATAGTGACAGTAGATCTAGCTGGTCTATAATAATATAATAGTGACAGTAGATCTATCTGGTCTGTCATAATGTAATAGTGACGTTAGATCTAGCTGGTCTGTCATTATACAACAGAGACTATAGATCTAGCTGGTCTGTCATAATACAACAGAGACTGTAGATCTAGCTGGTCTGTCATAATATAATATAGACAGTAGATCTAGCTGGTCTCTCATAATATAATAGACACATTAGATCTTGCTGGTCAGTCATAGTATAATAGAGAATGTAGTTCCAGCTGGTCTGTCATAATACATTACAGACATTAGATCTAGCTGGTCTGTTAATGTAATAGTGACAGTAGATCTAGCTGGTCTGTCATAATGTAATAGTGACAGTAGATCTAGCTGGTCTCTCATAATATAATAGACACATTAGATCTAGCTGGTCTGTCATAATATAATAGAGACAGTAGATCTGGCTGATCTGTCATAATACAACAGAGACAGTAGATCTAGCCTGTCTGGCATAATGTAATAGCGACAGTAGATCTAGCTGGTCTATAATAATATAATAGAGAGAGTAGATCCTGTTGGTCTGTCATAATGTAATAGTGACAGTATATCTAGCTAGTCTATCATAGTGTAATAGTGACAGTAGATCTAGCTGGTCTGTCATAATATATTAGAGACAGTAGATCTAGCTGGTCTGTCATAATACAACAGAGACTATAGATCTAGCTGGTCTCTCATAATATAATAGAGACAATAGATATTGCTGGTCAGTAATAGTATAATAGAGAGTGTAGTTCCAGCTGGTCTGTCATAATATATTACAGACATTAGATCTAGCTGGTCTTTCATAATTTAATAGAGACAGTAGATCTAGCTGGTCTGTCATAATGTAATAGTGACAGTAGATCTAGCTGGTCTGTAATAATGTAATAGTGACAGTAGATCTAGCTGGTCTGTCATAATACAACAGAGACTATAGCTCTAGCTGGTCTGTCATAATACAACAGAGACTGTAGATCTAGCTGGTCTCTCATAATATAATAGAGACAATAGATATTGCTGGTCAGTCATAGTATAATAGAGAGTGTAGTTCCAGCTGGTCTGTCATAATATATTACAGACATTAGATCTAGCTGGTCTTTCATAATTTAATAGAGACAGTAGATCTAGCTGGTCTGTCATAATGTAATAGTGACAGTAGATCTAGCTGGTCTGTCATAATGTAATAGTGACAGTAGATCTAGCTGGTCTGTCATTATATATTAGAGACGGTAAATCTAGCTGGTCTATCATAATACAACAGAGACATTAGACCTAACTGGTCTGTCATAATGTATTAGAGACAGTAGATCTAGCAGGTCTGTCATAATTTAAAATAGACAGTAGATCTAGCTGGTCTGTCATAAGTTAATAGAGACAGGAGATAAAGCTGGTCTGTTGTAATATAATAGAGACAGCAGACGGAGCTTCTCTATCATAATGCAACAGAGACAGGCAATCTAGCTGGCCTGTCATAATAAATTAGAGACAGTAGATCTAGATGGTCTGTCATAATTTAATAGTGACAGAAGATCTAGCTGGTCTATAATAATATAATAGTGACAGTAGATCTAGCTGGTCTGTCATAATGTAATAGTGACGTTAGATCTAGCTGGTCTGTCATAATGTAATAGTGACAGTAGATCTAGCTGGTCTATAATAATATAATAGAGACAGTAGATCTTGCTGGTCTGTCATAATGTAATAGTGACAGTATATCTAGCTGGTCTATCATAATGTCATAGTGTCAGTAGATCTAGCTGGTCTGTCATAATATATTAGAGACAGTAGATCTAGCTGGTCTGTCATAATACAACAGAGACTATAGATCTAGCTGGTCTGTCATAATACAACAGAGACTGTAGATCTAGCTGGTCTGTCATAATATAATATAGACAGTAGATCTAGCTGGTCTCTCATAATATAATAGACACATTAGATCTTGCTGGTCAGTCATAGTATAATAGATAATGTAGTTCCAGCTGGTCTGTCATAATACATTACAGACATTAGATCTAGCTGGTCTGTTAATGTAATAGTGACAGTAGATCTAGCTGGTCTGTCATAATGTAATAGTGACAGTAGATCTAGCTGGTCTGTCATTATATTTTAGAGACGGTAAATCTAGCTGGTCTGTCATAATATAATAGAGACAGTAGATCTAGCTGGTTTTTCATAATGTATGAGAGACAGTAGATCTAGCTGGTCTGTCATAATGCAACAGAGACAGTAGATCTATCTGGTCTGTCATAATTTAATAGTGACAGTAGATCTAGCTGGTCTGTCATCATATAATATAGTAAGTAGATCTTGCTGGTCTGTCATAATTTAATAGAGACAGTAGATCTAGCTGGTCTGCCATAAAATAATAGAGACAGTAGATCTAGCTGGTCTGTCATAATATATTAGAGGCAGTAGATCTAGCTGTTCTATAATAAAATAATAGAGACAGGAGATCTTGCTGGTCGGTCATAGTATAATAGAGAATAAAGATCCAGCTAGTCTGTCATAATGTATTAGAGACAGTAGATCTAGCTTTTCTGTAATAATGTAATAGTGACGGTAGATTTAGCTGGTCTGTCATAATGTAATAGTGACAGTAGAACTAGCTTGTCTGTCATAATGTAATAGTGACAGTAGATCTAGCTGGTCTGCCATAAAATAATAGAGACAGTAGATCTAGCTTCTCTGTCATATTATAATAGAGACAGTAGATCTAGCTGGTCTGCCATAAGATAATAGAGACAGTAGATCAAGCTGGTCTGTCATAATATATTAGAGGCAGGAGATCTAGCTGTTCTATAATAAAGTAATAGAGACAGGAGATCTTGCTAGTCGGTCGTAGTATAATAGAGAATGAAGATCCAGCTAGTCTGTCATAATGTATTAGAGACAGTAGATCTAGCTGGTCTGTCATAATTTAATAGAGGTGGTAGATCTAGCTAGTCTGTCATAATGTATTAGAGACAGTAGATCTAGCTGGTCTGTCATAATGTAATAGTGACTGTAGATCTCCCTGGTCTGTCATAATATAATAGAGACAGTAGATCTAGCTGGTCTCTCATAATATAATAACGACAATAGATCTTGCTGGTCAGTCATAGTATAATAGAGAATGTAGTTCCAGCTGGTCTGTCATAATATATTACAGACGTTAGATCTAGCTGGTCTGTCATAATAAATTAGAGACAGTAGATCTAGCTGGTCTGTCATAATATAATAGAGACAGTAGATCTAGCTGGTCTCTCATAATATAATACAGACAATAGATCTTGCTGGTCAGTCATAGTATAATAGAGCATGTAGTTTCAGCTGGTCTGTCATAATATATTACAGACATTAGATCTAGCTGGTCTGTCATAAGTTAATAGAGACAGTAGATCTAGCTGTTCTGTCATGATGTAATAGTGACAGTAGATCTAGCTGGTCTGTCATAATGTAATAGTGACAGTAGATCTAGCTGGTCTGTCATAATATAATAGAGAATGAAGATCTAGCTGGTCTGTCATAATATAATAGAGACTGAAGATCTAGCTGGTCTGTCATAATAAATTAGAGACAGTAGATCTTGCTGGTCTGTCATAATGTAATAGAGACAGTAGATCTAGCTGGTCTGTCCTAATGTTAATAGTGACAGTAGATCTAGCTGGTCTGTCATAAGTTAATAGAGACAGGAGATAAAGCTGGTCTGTCATTATATATTAGAGACGGTAGATCTAGCTGGTCTGTCATTATACAATGGAGACAGTAGATCTAGCTGGTCTGTCATAATACAACAGAGACAGTAGATCTAACTGGTCTGTCATAATGTATTAGAGACAGTAGATCTAGCTGGTCTGTCATAAGTTAATAGAGACAGGAGATAAAGCTGGTCTGTTGTAATATAATAGAGACAGCAGACGGAGCTTCTCTGTCATAATATAATAGAGACAGTACATCTAGCTGGTCTGCCATAAAATAATAGAGACAGTAGATCTAGCTGTTCTATAATAAAATAATAGAGACAGGAGATCTTGCTCGTAGGTCATAGTATAATAGAGAATGAAGATCCAGCTAGTCTGTCATAATGTATTAGAGACAGTAGATCTAGCTTGTCTGTAATAATGTAATAGTGACGGTAGATTTAGCTGGTCGGTCATAATGTAATAGTGACAGTAGAACTAGCAAGTCTGTCATAATGTAATAGTGACAGTAGATCTAGCTGGTCTGTCATAAGTTAATAGAGACAGGAGATCTAGCTGGTCTGTCATAAGTTAATAGAGACAGTAGATCTTGCTGGTCTGTCATAATGTAATAGAGACAGTAGATCTAGCTGGTCTGCCATAATATGAGACTGTAGATCAAGCTGGTCTGTCATAATATAATAGAGTCAGTAGATCTTGCTGGTTGGTCATAGTATAATAGAGTATGTAGATCCATCTAGTCTGTCTTAATTTAGTAGAGACAGTAGATGTAGCTTTTCTGTCGTAATATAATAGAGACAGTAGATCTAGCTGGTCTGTCATAATAGAATAGAGAGTAAATCTAGCTGGTCTGCCATAAAATAATAGTGACAGAAGATCTAGCTGGTCTATAATAATATAATAGAGACAGTAGATCTAGCTGGTCTGCCATAAAATAATAGAGACAGTAGATCTAGCTGGTCTGTCATAAAATAATAGAGACAGTAGATCTAGCTTCTCTGTCATATTATAATAGAGACAGTAGATCTAGCTGGTCTGCCATAAAATAATAGAGACAGTAGATCTAGCTTCTCTGTCATATTATAATAGAGACAGTAGATCTAGCTGGTCTGCCATAAGATAATAGAGACAGTAGATCTAGCTGGTCTGTCATAATATAGTAGGTAGATCTTGCTGGTCTGTCATAATTTAATACTGACAGTAGATCTAGCTTGTCTGCCATAAAATAATAGAGCCAGTAGATCTAGCTGGTCTGTCATAAAATATTAGAGGCATTAGATCTAGCTTTTCTGTCATAATTTAATAGAGACAGTATATCTAACTGGTCTGTAATAATGTAATAGTGACGGTAGATCTACCTGGTCTGTCATAATGTATTAGAGACAGTAGATCTAGCTTGTCTGTAATAATGTAATAGTGACGGTAGATTTAGCTGGTCGGTCATAATGTAATAGTGACAGTAGAACTAGCAAGTCTGTCATAATGTAATAGTGACAGTAGATCTAGCTGGTCTGTCATAAGTTAATAGAGACAGGAGATCTAGCTGGTCTGTCATAATACAACAGAGACTGTAGATCTAGCTGGTCTCTCATAATATAATAGAGACAATAGATCTTGCTGGTCAGTCATAGTATAATAGAGCATGTAGTTTCAGCTGGTCTGTCATAATATATTACAGACATTAGATCTAGCTGGTCTGTCATAAGTTAATAGAGACAGTAGATCTAGCTGTTCTGTCATGATGTAATAGTGACAGTAGATCTAGCTGGTCTGTCATAATGTAATAGTGACAGTAGATCTAGCTGGTCTGTCATAATATAATAGAGAATGAAGATCTAGCTGGTCTGTCATAATAAATTAGAGACAGTAGATCTTGCTGGTCTCTCATAATGTAATAGAGACAGTAGATCTAGCTGGTCTGCCATAATATGAGACTGTAGATCAAGCTGGTCTGTCATAATATAATAGAGTCAGTAGATCTTGCTGGTTGGTCATTGTATAATAGAGCATGTAGATACATCTAGTCTGTCTTAATTTAGTAGAGACAGTAGATGTAGCTTCTCTGTCATAATGCAACAGAGACAGTAGATCTATCTGGTCTGTCATAATTTAATAGTGACAGTAGATCTTGCTGGTCTGTCATAATTTAATAGAGACAGTAGATCTAGCTGGTCTGCTATGAAATAATAGAGACAGTAGATATAGCTGGTCTGTCATAATATAATATAGTAGGTAGATCTTGCTGGTCTGTCATAATATATTAGAGGCAGTAGATCTAGCTGTTCTATAATAAAATAATAGTGACAGTAGATTTAGCTGGTCTGTCATAATGTAATAGTGACAGTAGAACTAGCTGGTCTGTCATAATGTAATAGTGACAGTAGATCTAGCTGGTCTGTCCTAATAAATTAGAGACAGTAGATCTTGCTGGTCTGTCATAATGTAATAGAGACAGTAGATCTAGCTGGTCTGCCATAATATGATAATGTAGATCAAGCTGGTCTGTCATAATATAATAGAGTCAGTAGATCTTGCTGGTTGGTCATAGTATAATAGAGTATGTAGATCCATCTAGTTTGTCTTAATTTAGTAGAGACAGTAGATGTAGCTTTTCTGTCGTAATATAATAGAGACAGTAGATCTAGCTGGTCTGTCATAATATATGAGAGACAGTAGATCTAGCTGGTCTGTCATAATGCAACAGAGACAGTAGATCTATCTGGTCTGTCATAATTTAATAGTGACAGTAGATCTAGCTGGTCTGTCATCATATAATATAGTAAGTAGATCTTGCTGGTCTGTCATAATTTAATAGAGACAGTAGATCTAGCTGGTCTGCCATAAAATAATATAGACAGTAGATCTAGCTGGTCTGTCATAAATATTAGAGGCAGTAGATCTAGCTGTTCTATAATAAAATAATAGAGACAGGAGATCTTGCTGGTCGGTCATAGTATAATAGAGAATGAAGATCCAGCTAGTCTGTCATAATGTATTAGAGACAGTAGATCTAGCTTTTCTGTAATAATGTAATAGTGACTGTAGATTTAGCTGGTCTGTCATAATGTAATAGTGACAGTAGATCTAGCTGGTCTGTCCTAATGTTAATAGTGACAGTAGATCTAGCTGGTCTGTCATAAGTTAATAGAGACAGGAGATAAAGCTGGTCTGTCATTATATATTAGAGACGGTAGATCTAGCTGGTCTGTCATTATACAATGGAGACAGTAGATCTAGCTGGTCTGTCATAATACAACAGAGACAGTAGATCTAACTGGTCTGTCATAATGTATTAGAGACAGTAGATCTAGCTGGTCTGTCATAAGTTAATAGAGACAGGAGATAAAGCTGGTCTGTTGTAATATAATAGAGACAGCAGACGGAGCTTCTCTGTCATAATATAATAGAGACAGTACATCTAGCTGGTCTGCCATAAAATAATAGTGACAGAAGATCTAGCTGGTCTATAATAATATAATAGAGACAGTAGATCTAGCTGGTCTATAATAATATAATAGAGACAGTACATCTAGCTGGTCTGCCATAAAATAATAGAGACAGTAGATCTAGCTGGTCTATAATAATATAATAGAGACAGTAGATCTAGCTGGTCTATAATAATATAATAGAGACAGTAGATCTAGCTGGTCTGCCATAAAATAATAGAGACAGTAGATCTAGCTGGTCTGTCATAATATAATATTGTAGGTAGATCTTGCTGGTCTGTCATAATATATTGGAGGCAGGAGATCTAGCTGTTCTATAATAAAATAATAGAGACAGGAGATCTTGCTAGTCGGTCATAGTATAATAGAGAATGAAGATCCAGCTAGTCTGTCATAATGTATTAGAGACAGTAGATGTAGCTGGTCTGTCATAATTTAATAGAGGTGGTAGATCTAGCTGGTCTGTCATGATGTAATAGTGACAGTAGATCTAGCTGTTCTATAATAAAATAATAGAGACAGGAGATCTTGCTCGTCGGTCATAGTATAATAGAGAATGAAGATCCAGCTAGTCTGTCATAATGTATTAGAGACAGTAGATCTAGCTTGTCTGTAATAATGTAATAGTGACGGTAGATTTAGCTGGTCGGTCATAATGTAATAGTGACAGTAGAACTAGCTGGTCTGTCATAAGTTAATAGAGACAGTAGATCTTGCTGGTCTGTCATAATGTAATAGAGACAGTAGATCTAGCTGGTCTGCCATAAGTTAATAGAGACAGGAGATCTAGCTGGTCTGTCATAAGTTAATAGAGACAGTAGATCTTGCTGGTCTGTCATAATGTAATAGAGACAGTAGATCTAGCTGGTCTGCCATAATATGAGACTGTAGATCAAGCTGGTCTGTCATAATATAATAGAGTCAGTAGATCTTGCTGGTTGGTCATAGTATAATAGAGTATGTAGATCCATCTAGTCTGTCTTAATTTAGTAGAGACGGTAGATGTAGCTTTTCTGTCGTAATATAATAGAGACAGTAGATCTAGCTGGTCTGTCATAATAGAATAGAGAGTAAATCTAGCTGGTCTGCCATAAAATAATAGTGACAGAAGATCTAGCTGGTCTATAATAATATAATAGAGACAGTAGATCTAGCTGGTCTGCCATAAAATAATAGAGACAGTAGATCTAGCTTCTCTGTCATATTATAATAGAGACAGTAGATCTAGCTGGTCTGCCATAAGATAATAGAGACAGTAGATCTAGCTGGTCTGTCATAATATAGTAGGTAGATCTTGCTGGTCTGTCATAATTTAATACTGACAGTAGATCTAGCTTGTCTGCCATAAAATAATAGAGCCAGTAGATCTAGCTGGTCTGTCATAATATATTAGAGGCATTAGATCTAGCTTTTCTGTCATAATTTAATAGAGACAGTAGATCTAACTGGTCTGTAATAATGTAATAGTGACGGTAGATCTAGCTGGTCTGTCATAATGTATTAGAGGCAGTAGATCTAGCTTGTCTGTAATAATGTAATAGTGACGGTAGATTTAGCTGGTCGGTCATAATG
This sequence comes from Oncorhynchus mykiss, assembly GCF_013265735.2. NCBI lineage: Eukaryota > Metazoa > Chordata > Actinopteri > Salmoniformes > Salmonidae > Oncorhynchus > Oncorhynchus mykiss. The sequence continues at coordinate 45,203,669 of NC_048586.1, forward strand.
TAATAGTGACAGTAGAACTAGCAAGTCTGTCATAATGTAATAGTGACAGTAGATCTAGCTGGTCTGTCATAAGTTAATAGAGACAGGAGATCTAGCTGGTCTGTCATAAGTTAATAGAGACAGTAGATCTTGCTGGTCTGTCATAATGTAATAGAGACAGTAGATCTAGCTGGTCTGCCATAATATGAGACTGTAGATCAAGCTGGTCTGTCATAATATAATAGAGTCAGTAGATCTTGCTGGTTGGTCATTGTATAATAGAGCATGTAGATCCATCTAGTCTGTCTTAATTTAGTAGAGACAGTAGATGTAGCTTCTCTGTCATAATGCAACAGAGACAGTAGATCTATCTGGTCTGTCATAATTTAATAGTGACAGTAGATCTTGCTGGTCTGTCATAATTTAATAGAGACAGTAGATCTAGCTGGTCTGCTATGAAATAATAGAGACAGTAGATATAGCTGGTCTGTCATAATATAATATAGTAGGTAGATCTAGCTGGTCTGTCATAATATATTAGAGGCAGTAGATCTAGCTGTTCTATAATAAAATAATAGTGACAGTAGATTTAGCTGGTCTGTCATAATGTAATAGTGACAGTAGAACTAGCTGGTCTGTCATAATGTAATAGTGACAGTAGATCTAGCTGGTCTGTCCTAATAAATTAGAGACAGTAGATCTTGCTGGTCTGTCATAATGTAATAGAGACAGTAGATCTAGCTGGTCTGCCATAATATGATAATGTAGATCAAGCTGGTCTGTCATAATATAATAGAGTCAGTAGATCTTGCTGGTTGGTCATAGTATAATAGAGTATGTAGATCCATCTAGTTTGTCTTAATTTAGTAGAGACAGTAGATGTAGCTTTTCTGTCGTAATATAATAGAGACAGTAGATCTAGCTGGTCTGTCATAATATATGAGAGACAGTAGATCTAGCTGGTCTGTCATAATGCAACAGAGACAGTAGATCTATCTGGTCTGTCATAATTTAATAGTGACAGTAGATCTAGCTGGTCTGTCATCATATAATATAGTAAGTAGATCTTGCTGGTCTGTCATAATTTAATAGAGACAGTAGATCTAGCTGGTCTGCCATAAAATAATATAGACAGTAGATCTAGCTGGTCTGTCATAAATATTAGAGGCAGTAGATCTAGCTGTTCTATAATAAAATAATAGAGACAGGAGATCTTGCTGGTCGGTCATAGTATAATAGAGAATGAAGATCCAGCTAGTCTGTCATAATGTATTAGAGACAGTAGATCTAGCTTTTCTGTAATAATGTAATAGTGACTGTAGATTTAGCTGGTCTGTCATAATGTAATAGTGACAGTAGATCTAGCTGGTCTGTCCTAATGTTAATAGTGACAGTAGATCTAGCTGGTCTGTCATAAGTTAATAGAGACAGGAGATAAAGCTGGTCTGTCATTATATATTAGAGACGGTAGATCTAGCTGGTCTGTCATTATACAATGGAGACAGTAGATCTAGCTGGTCTGTCATAATACAACAGAGACAGTAGATCTAACTGGTCTGTCATAATGTATTAGAGACAGTAGATCTAGCTGGTCTGTCATAAGTTAATAGAGACATGAGATAAAGCTGGTCTGTTGTAATATAATAGAGACAGCAGACGGAGCTTCTCTGTCATAATATAATAGAGACAGTACATCTAGCTGGTCTGCCATAAAATAATAGTGACAGAAGATCTAGCTGGTCTATAATAATATAATAGAGACAGTAGATCTAGCTGGTCTGCCATAAGATAATAGAGACAGTACATCTAGCTGGTCTGCCATAAAATAATAGAGACAGTAGATCTAGCTGGTCTGCCATAAGATAATATTGTAGGTAGATCTTGCTGGTCTGTCATAATATATTGGAGGCAGGAGATCTAGCTGTTCTATAATAAAATAATAGAGACAGGAGATCTTGCTAGTCGGTCATAGTATAATAGAGAATGAAGATCCAGCTAGTCTGTCATAATGTATTAGAGACAGTAGATGTAGCTGGTCTGTCATAATTTAATAGAGGTGGTAGATCTAGCTGGTCTGTCATGATGTAATAGTGACAGTAGATCTAGCTGTTCTATAATAAAATAATAGAGACAGGAGATCTTGCTCGTCGGTCATAGTATAATAGAGAATGAAGATCCAGCTAGTCTGTCATAATGTAATAGTGACAGTAGATCTAGCTTGTCTGTAATAATGTAATAGTGACGGTAGATTTAGCTGGTCGGTCATAATGTAATAGTGACAGTAGAACTAGCAAGTCTGTCATAATGTAATAGTGACAGTAGATCTAGCTGGTCTGTCATAAGTTAATAGAGACAGGAGATCTAGCTGGTCTGTCATAAGTTAATAGAGACAGTAGATCTTGCTGGTCTGTCATAATGTAATAGAGACAGTAGATCTAGCTGGTCTGCCATAATATGAGACTGTAGATCAAGCTGGTCTGTCATAATATAATAGAGTCAGTAGATCTTGCTGGTTGGTCATAGTATAATAGAGTATGTAGATCCATCTAGTCTGTCTTAATTTAGTAGAGACGGTAGATGTAGCTTTTCTGTCGTAATATAATAGAGACAGTAGATCTAGCTGGTCTGTCATAATAGAATAGAGAGTAAATCTAGCTGGTCTGCCATAAAATAATAGTGACAGAAGATCTAGCTGGTCTATAATAATATAATAGAGACAGTAGATCTAGCTGGTCTGCCATAAAATAATAGAGACAGTAGATCTAGCTTCTCTGTCATATTATAATAGAGACAGTAGATCTAGCTGGTCTGCCATAAGATAATAGAGACAGTAGATCTAGCTGGTCTGTCATAATATAGTAGGTAGATCTTGCTGGTCTGTCATAATTTAATACTGACAGTAGATCTAGCTTGTCTGCCATAAAATAATAGAGCCAGTAGATCTAGCTGGTCTGTCATAATATATTAGAGGCATTAGATCTAGCTTTTCTGTCATAATTTAATAGAGACAGTAGATCTAACTGGTCTGTAATAATGTAATAGTGACGGTAGATCTAGCTGGTCTGTCATAATGTATTAGAGACAGTAGATCTAGCTTGTCTGTAATAATGTAATAGTGACGGTAGATTTAGCTGGTCGGTCATAATGTAATAGTGACAGTAGAACTAGCAAGTCTGTCATAATGTAATAGTGACAGTAGATCTAGCTGGTCTGTCATAAGTTAATAGAGACAGGAGATCTAGCTGGTCTGTCATAAGTTAATAGAGACAGTAGATCTTGCTGGTCTGTCATAATGTAATAGAGACAGTAGATCTAGCTGGTCTGCCATAATATGAGACTGTAGATCAAGCTGGTCTGTCATAATATAATAGAGTCAGTAGATCTTGCTGGTTGGTCATTGTATAATAGAGCATGTAGATCCATCTAGTCTGTCTTAATTTAGTAGAGACAGTAGATGTAGCTTCTCTGTCATAATGCAACAGAGACAGTAGATCTATCTGGTCTGTCATAATTTAATAGTGACAGTAGATCTTGCTGGTCTGTCATAATTTAATAGAGACAGTAGATCTAGCTGGTCTGCTATGAAATAATAGAGACAGTAGATATAGATGGTCTGTCATAATATAATATAGTAGGTAGATCTTGCTGGTCTGTCATAATATATTAGAGACAGTAGATCTAGCTGTTCTATAATAAAATAATAGTGACAGTAGATTTAGCTGGTCTGTCATAATGTAATAGTGACAGTAGAACTAGCTGGTCTGTCATAATGTAATAGTGACAGTAGATCTAGCTGGTCTGTCCTAATAAATTAGAGACAGTAGATCTTGCTGGTCTGTCATAATGTAATAGAGACAGTAGATCTAGCTGGTCTGCCATAATATGATAATGTAGATCAAGCTGGTCTGTCATAATATAATAGAGTCAGTAGATCTTGCTGGTTGGTCATAGTATAATAGAGTATGTAGATCCATCTAGTTTGTCTTAATTTAGTAGAGACAGTAGATGTAGCTTTTCTGTCGTAATATAATAGAGACAGTAGATCTAGCTGGTCTGTCATAATATATGAGAGACAGTAGATCTAGCTGGTCTGTCATAATGCAACAGAGACAGTAGATCTATCTGGTCTGTCATAATTTAATAGTGACAGTAGATCTAGCTGGTCTGTCATCATATAATATAGTAAGTAGATCTTGCTGGTCTGTCATAATTTAATAGAGACAGTAGATCTAGCTGGTCTGCCATAAAATAATATAGACAGTAGATCTAGCTGGTCTGTCATAAATATTAGAGGCAGTAGATCTAGCTGTTCTATAATAAAATAATAGAGACAGGAGATCTTGCTGGTCGGTCATAGTATAATAGAGAATGAAGATCCAGCTAGTCTGTCATAATGTATTAGAGACAGTAGATCTAGCTTTTCTGTAATAATGTAATAGTGACTGTAGATTTAGCTGGTCTGTCATAATGTAATAGTGACAGTAGATCTAGCTGGTCTGTCCTAATGTTAATAGTGACAGTAGATCTAGCTGGTCTGTCATAAGTTAATAGAGACAGGAGATAAAGCTGGTCTGTCATTATATATTAGAGACGGTAGATCTAGCTGGTCTGTCATTATACAATGGAGACAGTAGATCTAGCTGGTCTGTCATAATACAACAGAGACAGTAGATCTAACTGGTCTGTCATAATGTATTAGAGACAGTAGATCTAGCTGGTCTGTCATAAGTTAATAGAGACATGAGATAAAGCTGGTCTGTTGTAATATAATAGAGACAGCAGACGGAGCTTCTCTGTCATAATATAATAGAGACAGTACATCTAGCTGGTCTGCCATAAAATAATAGTGACAGAAGATCTAGCTGGTCTATAATAATATAATAGAGACAGTAGATCTAGCTGGTCTGTCATAATATAATATTGTAGGTAGATCTTGCTGGTCTGTCATAATATATTGGAGGCAGGAGATCTAGCTGTTCTATAATAAAATAATAGAGACAGGAGATCTTGCTAGTCGGTCATAGTATAATAGAGAATGAAGATCCAGCTAGTCTGTCATAATGTATTAGAGACAGTAGATGTAGCTGGTCTGTCATAATTTAATAGAGGTGGTAGATCTAGCTGGTCTGTCATGATGTAATAGTGACAGTAGATCTAGCTGTTCTATAATAAAATAATAGAGACAGGAGATCTTGCTCGTCGGTCATAGTATAATAGAGAATGAAGATCCAGCTAGTCTGTCATAATGTAATAGTGACAGTAGATCTAGCTTGTCTGTAATAATGTAATAGTGACGGTAGATTTAGCTGGTCTGCCATAAGATAATAGAGACAGTAGATCTAGCTGGTCTGTCATAATATAGTAGGTAGATCTTGCTGGTCTGTCATAATTTAATACTGACAGTAGATCTAGCTTGTCTGCCATAAAATAATAGAGCCAGTAGATCTAGCTGGTCTGTCATAATATATTAGAGGCATTAGATCTAGCTTTTCTGTCATAATTTAATAGAGACAGTAGATCTAACTGGTCTGTAATAATGTAATAGTGATGGTAGATCTAGCTGGTCTGTCATAATGTATTAGAGACAGTAGATCTAGCTTGTCTGTAATAATGTAATAGTGACGGTAGATTTAGCTGGTCGGTCATAATGTAATAGTGACAGTAGAACTAGCAAGTCTGTCATAATGTAATAGTGACAGTAGATCTAGCTGGTCTGTCATAAGTTAATAGAGACAGGAGATCTAGCTGGTCTGTCATAAGTTAATAGAGACAGTAGATCTTGCTGGTCTGTCATAATGTAATAGAGACAGTAGATCTAGCTGGTCTGCCATAATATGAGACTGTAGATCAAGCTGGTCTGTCATAATATAATAGAGTCAGTAGATCTTGCTGGTTGGTCATAGTATAATAGAGTATGTAGATCCATCTAGTCTGTCTTAATTTAGTAGAGACAGTAGATGTAGC